>NC_141778.1:21449317-21501391 GCF_054643075.1 Acanthaster planci | reverse complement strand
CCATGAAATGATTATTTAGGCCCATTGACAGCAAATTGGCTACATCTACTACATCTGTAAACACTTGGCACCAGGACACTTTATGGTTTCGTCATCATCACATCCAGACTTTAAGTCTTAAAGTCTTAAGAATTCACCTGTTCCCATTTTCCCTCTATCTGGAGTAAATTACCTGCACCTGTTAGAGATTCTTTATTGGTGGACTCTGTATGCAATTTACCCAGATTCTATGAAATGGTTATTTGGATATGTGTGTTTATAATGAGCTTCTACAGTGGTTCTTAGCCGGTATATTGGGATGGGTTGAACATCAAGGAGAGGGGATAGTGTAGAGGATAGACATGGAGATGTTTTTCATGGGGGGTGTGTTAGGGTAGTGGGGGGGGTAGGAAATTGGGTGGAATGACTAGGAATGCCGGAAAAGGGCGGGGATTATACAGGGCAGGTGAAGGACGGGAAGGTTATGGGAATAGAGGTGGAATTTGGCTGGATATACTTACTGTGTACTCCAATTGCATATCAATATTTTTACATAATTTATGTTGCATGTTGTAAATGTTTGCACTCAAGAGTTTGGATTATATAGACCTTAGGGTTACAGTGACTCATCTTACTTTTGTTTATTCTGGCCAACCCTGACGGCTCTATTCTTGTTCTCTAATTGTAAATGGCCCTAATATTTACATTTTCTATCATGTTTATCGTAGCAGGTTTGTGCATGTCATTGTGATTTGTTATTGCATATTTTATATTGAAGTAATGAGTTATTTTTGGTTGGAATGTTTGTGTCTTTGATGTTCAAGAATGGCCAAATCAGTAATACTAGTAATAATGACTTGAGAAGTGAGAAGATCAAAACAAAAGAAAACTCAAAGAGACTGAGTTTCTTCATTAAGAAGCAAACAGCAACACTAGAAGTTAAGCCTTTTTTATCTTAGCTTGTTGAAGGAGAGAGCTTGGAGAGGGAAGCTGCATGTATAGACATGTAATGTTATCCAGGAAGAGTCTGGATGCTAGGCTGAATCCTGTACATAACTGTACATTGCATAAATTGAAAGGAGACTTTGATGCCCTCTGATGAGGTTAGTCTGAGCTTCAGAGGTTAGAAGAGAATGCTAAAAAGAGACAATTTATGAAACATATTGGAGACCTCTTACAGAAGAGGCAGGAAAGAGAGGGACATTTGGTCTTTCACAATTTTCCTTCTTAAAGCAGACCTGTCATTTGCGTATTAATTAAAGAACTTTCATGTCCAATGGTTGCAACTCAAAGAAATGGCCTGACCTAGCATGTTCACATGCATGATAGTGAGACACCAAAACTACGTACAATCCCTGTACTTGTCAGAAAAGGATCAAGATACCTAAAGTGCACTTCCATTTTTGTGATCAGCTTTTACACCAAACTTTTAAGAGTTAGAACAAAATCAAAATGAGAATTCCAAACATCACTGCTTCATCAAACAAGCTCGTTACTTGATCCCAGCAAACATCTGCACTAAATGGTATTTTTTTTCAAACAACTCTCAGAAAATCAGCTTCAAAATAATTTTTAAAAACTGAGAAATCAGCAAGATCATAAAGGGATTTTAAACTCTGCCAAAAAGAGACAGAACAGTGTGAGGGGCTATTTCAATTGTCAATGCTTTTGACTTTCCTTTTTTCTTGAAAATATGCAAGTGCAAGAAGATGAAATACCTGACAACTAAAGTAAATTACAAATATTGTGTTTGGGCTTGATCAATTTGGCAATGAGTAAGTAACTGGGGGAAAAAATGAATTAATTTAATAAAAGCATAGACAGTCAGCAACCTGATTTTACTTCTAAACTGCTTTTGGCAAGTTGCTAATGGTAACATGTATTTTTAATATTGAGCAATTCAATTAAACAGCAAGTTGGCAATTTCCAATTGTATATTTTTGTCAAACTTAACATTTTCAGAGACTCAACTATTTCCATTGGGATGGGAAACTCTAACTCCGCCAGCTAAGCTGACACCCTGAAGTGAGGCTATTCCAAGGAGAAAGAGCATTCCCACTAACTACATGTAATGAAAACATGCATTACAATGCACAAACAATGCACGTACATTTTGGTACATGATCAAGCGAACAAAAACAAGTCAACTTTTACTTTTACATTGATTTGAAATTTTTGCCTGCCAAGAGTAGGGAACACTTTGGAACAGAACAAAGTAGAACAGTTACTAAGTGTTAAAATCTTTAAAACATTTTTTTAGGTGTTAAATTACCACTGGTACTACTAAATACTCAAGGAAAATATAACCTGATGTAAAGATATACATGTAATTAGGAAATTGTACAATTTGAGATCAAATCTGAATCCCAACAAAGGTAATACAGTCCATTACATTGCAACTGAAAGTTAACTTGTGAATAGGAAAATCTTTTTCTCTTCCCATGCAGGAATTCACTTTCATTTCACAAAACGTGAAAATTTTTTACTTAAGTTGGAAAAGATTTTCAAAGGCTTTCACACAAGTAGGAATAAGTGGAATGTGTTTTCTTAGATTTTCCAACAAATGGGAAAAAGTGGGAATAGATTTTCACAGATTTTCTCGCAAGTGGGAAATCAATTCCATGCCTTGTATAATGTGAGTGTGTGTATAAAAGTGAATTCTTTCAACAAAATTTCCTATCCCAATTCAGTGTTAACTTTCAATTGCAATGTACTGTAAATGTATCTCTGCAAATCTTGGCCGCAATAAGGCAATGTCAGAGCAGCCCATTGGTGTTTTGTGGAAAAAAGTGTCTTTTCAAAGGAGTGAACTTTACAAATTCAAACTGGATGAACATTCAAGTGGGAAATCTTGACTTCATCAGTCTAAATGCCCACACTGTGTCATGAGACTGTTCCAAAGACGGATGATTACTTCTAATTTATCAAAAAAAATCAATAAAAACAATATCTCTGTGATGTTTGAACAAAAATGAGCATGTCAATTAAACCATCTGAAGCATCTGCATAATACTGAATTATCTCACAAAATTTAGTCATGTTTATGTGTGCACTACTCAAAACAAGTTAAGAACCACTTTTTATTTTGTAATGTGCCTTTTCCCTGAAACTGTACATTTGATGTTTTGAAACAGTTTTTAAATTTCTTATTCCAGTGAGAACACCATCTACAATGTAGACAATCAAAAAATGAAAGAACTAGACCTCACTCATTTCAAAGCAGAAAAAAATTAGTGATGTACATTAATGAATAAGTGGGATACTTTGATATTCATTACGTTAAGGAACCACATACTTGTCATTTCACCACCATTAAATAAATAAAAAGCAAGAAACCATCTTGTATGGGTCTTTTTCCTCATGAATTCAAAATGGCTGAAAAGAACCAAATAAACTGTTCCTCTATACATGTACATGTACCTTTGAGAGAACTTACCAGAATGAACAAATGGTCATCAGAAAACAATGTTATGGGTTTCCAATTGATACAGTCTGCCATTTGCTGGAGAAAACTCCTACAAAGTCTTGCAGTTCACACTCATAACAATATCGATGTTATCAAATGCTAGTAGGTTTCTATTTTTTACCAAGTGATGAGTTACCTTTATCATGAAAATCCTCCGATTTCCACGGGCGCATACACATGTATAACTGAGTGGACACATGTCTCATTATGATTTATAACAATATGCCATTTGGTGGAGAAACGTCAACACTGATTAACTGTGATACATGTAGGTCTTCCTTGCTACTGGATAGAGAGCCATCAATGTCATGATCTGTCATAGTCTGTTCTTGGGTGGACCAATGTCAAATCTGATAATGTCACAGATCTCCACTTATTACTTGGTGGAGATCCATTAATGTCATGATCTGTAGCAATCTGCTCTTGGGTGGAGAAATGTCAATTGTACATGTAGATGGAGAGGCATCATTGTGATAACTGTTGCATGTCTTCATTTGTAGCTGCACTGAGAGACATCACTGTGATGAGCTATCATACAGGAAAAGTCAGCTAGTCCCTCAAGCAGGACCCGTTCAGCAGTGGATCCTCAGTGGATGTCCTCTGCGAGCTTCATCATCCACTTGGCCTTGTGCAGGTCTCCACTTGCAACTTGGTGGAGAGACGTCACAGTGATTAGGCATTGCTGGTTTTCACTGGCCACGTTGATGTGGTGAACTGTCACAGGCCTGTATTTGCTGCTTAGTGAGGGCACACCACTGTGATGAACGATCTCACAGGCCTTCATTTGCAACATTAGTGAGGAGACATCACCATGATGAACTGTCAAAGGCCTCTATTTGCTTCTTGGTGGAAAGATGTCATTGTGATGAACTGTCACGTAGGCCTCAATTTGCTCCTTGGTGGAGAGATATCACTGTGATGAACTGTCACGTAGGCCCTTGCTCCTTGGTGGAGAGATGTCATTGTAATGAACTGTCACGTAGGCCTGAATTTGTTAATTGGTGGAGAGATATCACTGTGATGAACTGTCACGTAAACCCTTGCTCCTTGGTGGAGAGATGTCATTGTGATGAACCATCATGTAGGCCCCTATTTGCTCCGTAGTGGAGAGATGTCACTGTGATGAACTGTCAAACTTAGGCCTCTACATGTATTTGCTCCTTGGTGGAGAGATATCTTTGTGATGAACTATCACGTAGGCCTCTATTTGCCTCCTTGGTGGAGAGATATCATTGTGATGAACTGTCACGTAGGCCTCTATTTGCCTCCTTGGTGGAGAGATATCATTGTGATGAACTGTCACGAAGGCCCCTATTTGCTTCTTGGTGAAAAGATATCATTGTGATGAACTGTCACATAGGCCTCGATTTGCTTCTTGGTGGAGAGATATCATTGTGATGAACTGTCACATAGGCCTCTATTGGCTCCTGGGTGGAGAGATGTCATTGTGGCGAGCTGTCACAGGCCTCTATGTACTACTAGATGGAGTGATGATATTGTGTTTAACTGCAATAAAAGTCCATTTGCTGACCTGTTTTGCATATCCTGGAATCATTCAAGAAGATGGTTCAGTCCTGTAGACTCACTGCATCGACAACAATTTTCATTTCAAGCTAGCAATTTCTACAAATGATCATGTCTCATTTTTCTTGGAAAAGTTATGGTTCTGACTTTGCTACTTCATGTACCGTATCAGCAAAATTTGTCATGAGGAATAAGACACCATAAAAGACAGTTTCTTGGTTCTTAACACAAAAATACCCTTAACTAATTACATGTACATGTACATATCTCGCTGCTACCTTAATTCAAGGTACGAGACTATCAGAAATTCTAACCAAACATCAGTTGGATTCCCAGCTTCCTCCTTTAACCCTCAAAGAGCCGTTTTATTTTTGCCCATGTAGCCCCACCCCCCAAGATTTTGGCAATGCCACAACGGATTTGTTTAAAATTTAGTGTTCATGTAAAGACATTCCTTATTAATATAAAGTTGAACTTTGAACTCAATCAAACATATATGTTTGTTGTTTTTCAGTAATTTGAGGTTCAAGGCTACATGCGTGTCAGCCTTTGCACTTTGAACACAAAAGTACATGTCCATGTACAAAACATACATTTGGCTGACCTGTCTCAGAAAAATGCCTGCTGTGCTAGAACGATATGTTCCATTCTCACAAAATTGATGTCAAAATGACCATAAAACTCACTCTTAAAATTCTGAAAGGCTGAGCTCCTGCAGTGATAACAGAAAAAATATTCAGAGTGGAATTTGCCCCAACCCCTGGCTATTTTAGGATTAACTGGAAGACAGAACCTTGTCTTGAAACTCGTCACATAAAAATGCATGTTTTCTTCATAGAGTTGGATTCATTATTATATCCAACTCTATGGTTTTCTTACAACTTTTGGAGAAATTTTGTAATTTACAGAGTTACCACATCCGTGATTGAATGAATAGCTAAATATTCAACCAGTCAGTTGGCTTCATCAGTACAATCCACTCTAAAACAATACTTGATTGAATGAATAGCTAAATATTCAACCAGTCAGTTGGCTTCATCAGTGCAATCCACTCTAAAACAATACTGGATTGAATGAATAGCTAAATATTCAACCAGTCAGTTGGCTTCATCAGTACAATCCACTCTAAAACAATACTTGATTGAATGAATAGCTAAATATTCAACCAGTCAGTTGGCTTCATCAGTGCAATCCACTCTAAAACAATACTTGATTGAATGAATAGCTAAATATTCAACCAGTCAGTTGGCTTCATCAGTGCAATCCACTCTAAAACAATACTTGATTGAATGAATAGCTAAATATTCAACCAGTCAGTTGGCTTCATCAGTACAATCCACTCTAAAACAATACTTGATTGAATGAATAGCTAAATATTCAACCAGTCAGTTGGCTTCATCAGTACAATCCACTCTAAAACAATACTGGATTGAATGAATAGCTAAATATTCAACCAGTCAGTTGGCTTCATCAGTACAATCCACTCTAAAACAATACTTGATTGAATGAATAGCTAAATATTCAACCAGTCAGTTGGCTTCATCAGTGCAATCCACTCTAAAACAATACTTGATTGAATGAATACATGTAGCTAAATATTCAACCAGTCAGTTGGCTTCATCAGTGCAATCCACTCTAAAACATGATCATCTCCTTCAAACAATGTTTGAGTTGTTTGAAATCAAATATCAGGGACACAGGGAGTTATTTTGATACTTATTCCCAGTCTAGAGGTGACTTTTTTATTCCAATGTGAGAAGTTGCCCAAGCATACTCCTATCACAGCATCCTTAACTGACCATTAGCCAAAAGTGACAAGGTAACATGATCCTCTAAAGACAATCCAGTCTTACACTGATGTTATTAACTGTCACCCACTCCCCTTCCTAGCTCTGCTATCTTGGTGTAGGACATGTTCTCTGTACAAAAGACTACTTCAAAATGACAGGTGAATCGTGCAATACTCTGGCTAAGATCAAGAAGGCTGTTAGTATCTGGATTCTGAAACGACAGTGAGACGTTTTTTTTTTCATGTACATGTACGTACAGAAGTTGATAGGAAAGAAAATAATTTTAGACAAATCTAAAATAAGGATTTAGCTCCAACAAGGCTGAGTATCAACATGAAGGTGGTTCATTCTATGACTTGGCCTAACGCTAGACCCTTAAGATTGAAGAGAGATTAACATTCATGTCTGCATGTACCAGACAAAATTGAAACCCATAGGAAGGAGGGTTAGGGAGATATTGTGTAGGAAAGGCTTGGTTTTTGTTTTCAAGTATAACGTTTTCAAGTAAGAAAAATAAAGACTGGAAATGTACCATTGATCATTCAAACATTTTGCACAATATAATCGCCATCTTGTCTGCAAAGTACATGGGACCAAGGTTTGTAATGTAAACCTACATGTACTGGTGTAGATTTCCCTTGTACTCACAGATGGCACAGTGCTACTGTAATGAATATCACTGAGCCCAGGGGAACCTATCAACTGCCATTTGTTAAATCCTTGGGATTTGTACATGTACAAGTGAGGGATACGTACCTGTACAAGTGACTTTTTATTGACAATTTTACTTGCCAACAATAATCTTAGAATGGCTGATTTGGAGGCATCATTTTAGTGGCTGCATGCATGAGGGTGCTCTCCAGTGGTGGTTTTATCTTTTTACCATTTTTAAATAAATATATTTTTATTGCCAACAGTTTCAGTTTTTTTTACTTAACGGAAGAATGGAAAGTGGGCTATGACTGAGTTGCTGAGGTATACCAGGCAAAATGTCTTGGTTTAATCCTTGGCTAAGACTAGAGCATGCAGTCAGTAAGAGTAAGTCATAGTTAGTCCCAGTAGAAGAGGGAGGAGGGGACGAGGGATATCCAATACTGTTTGATGCTTGTTTATAGTGTGACCATATTCTCACTGTCTGACATGGATGCTGTGTTTGTTTGTCCAATGTTGGAAATTTCTGGCAGTTTATTTTGTGTATACAATGCTTCATTTTTCAGGGGGGGTTCCCTTCCAGTGAAGTTAGATGAAGTGTCAATGTACAATGTAAATAGCACTTTAGAGTAGCTCTAGCAGACCACTGCTCCACCCAGGTTATATTGATCCAATCAGAGACAGACTGTGGTGAGGAGAGATAAATAACTAATAGCAGTAGGCCTAAAGAAGAAACTTTGAGAGTAGGTCCAAAGGCAGGAAACTGACAGTGGAAGGGGAGACCAAGAACAAATGGCCATCAAGAAGAAAGTCTGAATGTAGGAAATAGACAGTAAGAAAAAGAAACAAAGTGCTGATGACAGTCGGGAAGAAACTTGGAGCATAGGGGAGAAAACAGACAGCAAGCCATTAGGAGAAATCTACGGTGTTAAATAACATGTGGGGAAGTGACCACTGCCTACTCACCATTGAAATAAACCACCATGTACGTGTAGGCCTCTATGAAAATACTAAAACTGTACACCTACATGTAAGTGGTCTCTTAAAGAAGCTGACTGGGGAAAATTTGTACAAGAATGGAAGCCATTTAACACTGCAAACATTGATGATACATAAAATGATTCATCTATCAACTCAATCATGTAATGACTGGTTCCATACCCAAGATCAACCCTACTCATACAAATAAACCTCCCTCTTCCTGGGGGAATGACAGTCAGCGAGTACAGGAAGCAAAAGGAAGGTTCTGGAAAAAACAACGAAAAACAAGACTACCATCTGACTTATAAAAGAGCCTGTACCATTGCTAAGGAACTATTCAAGTTGCACAAGAAAAGACTGGCAAAAATTTGGCAATGTTATCTGGAATAAGATTATATGAATTGACCCTACTCACAAAAAGAGTAATATTCCAGTTATACACTATAGTGGCATCAATATTACCAGTGATAAAGGTAAAGCTGACGCATTTGTTGACAACTTTGCTAAAACAAGTAGTACTGAAATTACGATCCCTCTTTTATCGATACTAAACAAGAGGCTACAAACAATCTCAGTTTACACGACAATGATAGTGTTATAAATGAACCATTCAATATAACAATATAGTGATGAAACATTTTCTCACAAAACCCAGGGAATACTCATTATCTTCAATATGATTTGGCACACTTTCCAATGTCCCAAGACACCATCTTTATTCTTATCCTCAAACTGAGAAAAGATCCTGCCATTCTGCCAACCTTTCATCTATGGCTCTCACTCCCAGTCTGTGCAAACTAATGGAATGTATGGCTACAGTAATTCCTGTCTCCTCTGGTGTATGTTTAGAAACATATAACCTTTCCATTCATCAACAAAGTCGGTTTCAAAAAGGGCGAACTAGTTCAAAAGACCCCATCCTTAATCTTGAACCATCCATCAACAAAGCTCAAACTAACGAGGCGAAGTACTCTTGCAGTTTTAAATGACAAAGGATTATGAAAGGATTATTACAAATGAAAAGGATTATGACATGCTATAGTGCAAAGGAGTTATGAACTCCAAACCATGGGCCTTCATAGGCGAATTTCTTGTTGGATAGATAAATTTTTTAGTAACAGGAAAATCCAAGTAAAACCAATGGCACCTTTTCCACAGAAAGAATTCAAGAAAATGCAGCCCACCTACTCTTCAATATTGCTGTCAACGATCTCTCTCACAACCTCAAAGTATCTCAAAATGCAGATGATATAGCAATTTGTGAAAGTCCAACAAAACATCTTTCCTCGAGAAGAAACTTCCAGAATAGTCTTTGTATTCTCTCTAGGTGCAAAAAGGGGGCTTCATCAAGCTGTCCCATCCAATGCTATTCACTGACAAAAAGACCAACATCTCTCTCTCTTTATCCAGCTTCGAGCGATCAAACCACATGGATTTTACCTTACCTTATTTATGGCTTGGCAGTTTTTTGATACGGAATAAGAATGGAACACCATTTGTTTGTTAAAAAATGATAAGCTACCAGGTTTATACATCAATTAAACCTTGAGCTTTGTAAGTTAAATTGTCTAAAGCACCGTGATGTGCCACACAGCATGACAATGGGGAATTGAACATCATAGTTCAATTTATTAATACCAGTTCACATATGTATCTTATTAATAGCCCGTGACGTTCCACACGGGCTACACCCGGCCGCATGTTCCAGCGTTGGGAAATTTAAATTGCATGATACGGTAAGTTACTGACTTATTACAGTTCTTAAAACAAGTACTGGGTTACGTAGAAGTTTCTTCCTTTATGTTATGCATGAAAAACTAGCGTTAGTAAATATTATACTCTTGCGTTCTTCAGGTTGATAGTACCTAATTATCATATCATGGCTGGCATTAAATAAATCAAGAGCCGTTTTGGACGTTCTTGACTCAGTGATTGTGGGTATCGTTGACATTCTTGACTAATGCCCTTAAGTTTTGTACAGGGTTCAGCTCAATGTGCATGGTTTTATGTGAGGTGGCCGCAGGTGCTGCCTCGTGTACCAGTTGCCCAATATACGTAAGTTGGTATTCTGGTGGAGTTTGTGAATAAATCCACATCGAAGCTGTGGCATACACACACACACACTCAAAATGGTTCTTTTTGAGTTTGAGTATAATAAAAATGTACACCTCCATGTAGCTGGTCTCTTAAAGAAGCTGACTGGGGAAAATTTGTACAAGAATGGAAGCCATTTAACACTGCAAACATTGATGATAGTACAATGATTCATCTATCAACTCAATCATGTAATGACTGGTTCCATACCCAAGATGAAGTCTTCACAATCCCCAACTTAAAATACTCCAAAAGTTTTAGATTAAATAATCGTATTTCCATTTTTCACAGCCAGATTTCATGCAATCCTCCTAGCCGTAGAATGGATAGAAAATATCAAACCACCATATTGCTGTGTCTTTCAAGTTTCATGACTGTCTATCAGTAAGTACCATACCAGCTATTTCTAACCCCTTACCTTGGAATGAAATCATCTGTGACATCCAACATACCCTTAATAATATTCAATATCAAGGCAATTACTGTTGTCTTCGAATGTGGGTCCCCCGCCACTGTGGTATTCTCAGTAACATGAATCTGACGTAATAGCTACATATGATGTGTAAATTAGCCAACAAAAATCAAATATTGACCCTCATTTCAAATTTTATCACTTAATGATAAAATTAAGCAGGGAAGGTCAGGTTGAAGTGCGCAAGCCTTTACAGTTTGGTAAGTGCACACTTAGGTGATACAAGATTTGCAAATACAGGCACTCCGAACTAACAGCATTATGTTATGTACAGTGGCACACCAAATGAGTGATACTGCATGCTCACCAACAGCTCTCCTGTCTTTACAAAGATATGTAGTGTTTTCTTAGAGGAAGTTATTCTGTAAAGGTTTGCCATGGAAAATTGGAGGACAATTCCATGACAATTCTCTGCAGGAGAATATTTACATGTAACTTTGCTCGGTATAGTGCTGATGAGTCTGCGGACATTCACACTGGAAGCGTTAATTTGAAACTTGTTCATCAGAGATCCTTGCAATGGATGCTGGAAATTCTTCTGGATTCTAATAACTGAAGAATTTCAACTTTGGTCATTTGTAACTTGGATCTAGTACTTGGAAATCTTTTGTCTGGGTGCAACCTTGGCTTTCACTCATTGCCCTTGACTGTCCACCTTTCTGGAGTGTCAAACAAAATTGAGTAACTTGGACTTTCCTATCTGGAGCTTAATTACCATAAACTTAGAATCTTTGGGCTTTCACATCCAGAACAATGCCTCGGCCAAAGCGGAAGGCACCGCCTCCTGCAAAAGTCCATGATCCAGACACATCTGAACAGTCTGGAGCTCTGCACCCCCTCGGAAATGGCGACTGGGCTGGCAAAACATCCCATTTCCAGCAGCTCAGGAACCCCGAGAACCAGCACCAGCTGGAGGAACTGAAGCAAATAGCAGTGGTGTATGGTCTAGGGGTCCTGAAAGGGTGCAAATCTGAATGGCTCATTTTTGAATGGTGGTAAGTGAAGTTTAGCGTTGCTTTAGTGTACCCAAACAATATTACAATAGCTTAAGGTAGAATAAGTGTAAGAGAAACCAAAGCAGATGGTTGAAGAAAAGAGCAAAGTTTGGAAAGAATGCCCATATTACAAGAAATAATGTTTGAGATTGAAGAAATGTGATGATTCCAGCAGAGTTTGTTGTTAAAAATCGAGTTGACAACAGAGACACAGATGTTATCAGTGTAATATCACAGATGCAGCACAGAGGGAAGAAAACTGCATTTACTGAAGAAGATACATTTAGTTTTTTTGGAATTCAGGGACAGTTAATTGGATTTGAACCAAGATGAAACTTTGATGAGCTCACTGTTAAGAGTTGAGATAAGGGATTTGAGGGTGGAATTGGAGTGAATGATTGTCGTGTCATCAGCAATTAGGAGAAAAGATAATGACGGGGAAGAATTGTGCGGATCATTGAAAGAGAAGAGGACCAAGAATGGAGCCCTGGGGATTCCATGGCTAATAGGACTTGTCGTGGAATTGTGTCCACAAATTGATGTATGTTGGTGCCGGTGGTTGAGGCAGTCCAAGAACCACTAAAGAGCGCACCCCCTTACACGACAGAATTCAAATTCAGAAAGGAGAACAGAGTGATCAATTGTATCAAAAGCCTTTGATAAATCATCAAATGCTCCAGCTGAATACAATTTATCACAAAAGGAAGAACTGATAAGATCTGTCAGATGAACAAGAGGCATATCAGTGGAGTGATTACAATGAAAGCCAAATTGATTATCAACAATGATATTAAAGGTGGACAGAAATTTGTGAAGGCAGATTGTAAATGAGCCTCTTGAGGAGTTTTGAAAAGCAAGGAAGTACAGAGAGAGGTCAATAGTTGTGGATATCCTCAGGATCGCCAGATTTGATGACAGAGGTTACCCTGGCAATCTACAGTTTTAGAGGGACAGTACCAGTGAAAAAAGAGAGATAAATATGTGAGCAAGCAGGTGAGCGATGGTAAAAATGACAGACTGGATAACAGAAGATTTGATATCATCAAGGCTGCAACTTGTATCATTGCTGAGCTTGTTGGCGATATCGATGATTTCAGCAGGGCTTGTTGGCATAAGGAAAAAGGATGAAGTGGTAAGGATGTGCAAGTAGTCCATGTAGTGACAATATTTATCAGGGATTTTGTTAGCTAGTGGTACACCAATGTTAGTAAAGAACAAATTAAAAGTGTTGGCAATATCTGAAGGATTAGAGAAAATATGTCCAACATCGTGGCATTTATTTGGAAGATCTGCCTTTCTGCTTTTACCAAAGACATTGTTGATTTCATGCCAAGTGGCTTACATAATTTTTTTACATTTGTTAAAATTACTAGCATAACAGTTTTTCTTGGCAAGGCAAATAATAGAAGGCAGTTCCGATAGCTTTTGTAAATACACATGTACTCGTTTTCTTAAGGGTTGTGCAGAAAAGGATGATACAATCTGTTCTTTTGATTATATGAGTTAATGATGGCCTGAGAGATCCATGGTTGGTTCTCACGTCTGCCAACAGTTCTGGTGACGAAGGGGAGGTACATGTACATGTACCTATTTTAAGCATCAGAAAGAGAGCGAAAGAAAGTATTGTAAAGCAGATTCAGGTTCCCGGCATTCATACACAGCACTCCAGTCGGAAGATTTGATATCAGTTGAAAAAAGGCTGCAGAGTGCTCCTATTACTGTTCTTGGGAAAAAATATGCACAGCGAGGGCTGAGTTGAGAAAACAGGAAGGGGTGATCAGAGAAAGAGGGAAATGGTCAGAAATACATGTATCAGTGTTAAGGATACCTGCAGTGTCTGTGTCATTATTGGTTAGAAAGTTATCAATTAGAGTGGAGCTGTGAGTAGTAATTCAAGTGTGTTGATCAATTAATGGATGAAAGCCATACATATAAAAAGTAATAATGAAGTCATCATCAGGCTGGTTTTCAGGATAACCTAGAAAATACATGTTGAAATCTCCCATTAGATAGCATAGCTTCTTCTCTCTGGTAATGGCATTAGGACATGAATCAAATACGTAATGAAAAATATTAGGATGAGAGCCAGGAGCCCTGTAAACATTGCCTACAATGAGGTTATAGTAAGATTCTTGCTTAATCTCAATAAATACAGTTGTAATGTTGGTAATAGTGCACTAAACAGTGCCACTAGGCCTACTAATAGTAGCACAATCAAGACTATGTCAGACAGCGAGACAACTATGGAGGCCCTGGCCCCACCTTTGCTGGTCGGTTTGTCCGGACACTAGGGTATCAAGTACATGTACATGTACCACTTTCTAGTAAGGAGAAGATACAATGTATGGCAGGTTCCTCAAAATATGGACCATTAGATAATGTTCAACTCTGGGGGTTCATTTTTCCAGGAGTGAACAGCAGTGAATTAATTTCCAATGTTTGATGAAATGAGGGAAGTCATGGCTGATATCTGGAACGACGATGACCGTGTCAACCTTTCAACTTAATTGGAGTTAACTAAAGTCTCCAACGTCAGCATTTTTGACGGACATGAACTCCCTGCTACAATCCGAGCCAACAGAGTTTACTGAGGAGTGATAATCCCAGAGGATATTTTACACAGATTTATGTGTGGTGAAAGGTGATAATATTTACACAAATTAAAACCATAATAACGAAATTTTAAAGTGCCTCTCACAATTAATCAGGTCCCCAAGTTGGCAGTCGCGAACGTCATTCCATTCTGCCATTAGTGTCAAATAAATTCACTGCAAAACAAGTGAGTAAAATCCATATATTGATGTACAACATAAGCTTTAAAAAAGAGTGCCAAAAAAAACGCCAAACCAAAATCCTTTTACGACTGGACAGATCACATTTTTTTCAAGTACGTTCTCGAAAACCGCAGTCCAAAATACATGTACCGATCATGGCAATTTTCCAGCTTCCATCAATCTCTCGCGATGATGTTAGAGAAAATTTTGCTACATCGTGGCCTGTTTGACCTTTGATATCAACCCAGATAGTGTGCCCTCTTTTTATTCGATATTCATGAGCCCCTCCACTGAATGGCGATGCTCTGCGATTTTTTTCTTCGAACAACATTTCTCAAAAGAAAATGACGTTCAAGACATAAAATACGATACGTGATGAAAATCTAATGCTCAGAGTTGTTAATTTTAATTTTATTTTCAGCGGAGTTATCTCCAAAATAACCGACAAAATGAAAAATGTGCATGGAGTTTTCGAGAACTACATGTAACGGCATTTGGCATTCTCAAACGTCATGAAGTTTCTGTCAAAATTCTTGAACGTCATCAAAATCCTGTCAAATATGACGTTCGCAACGAACATATTGTACTCATTATAAATTTTTGATGCAGCCAAACTTAAAGATAATTTTTGGTGGTCGAAAGATATAAGACCTAGCAAATATGTTGGTATAGTGAGTGTGATTATAAACGGTAAGAGAATGAAGTGAGCCAAAATTTTCTCACCATTTTCCATCAATTTTGTGCTCTTTTTTTCCTGGCTTATATTTTTTTAAGTTATTTCTTAGCTGCTTTAAAATACATCAGTCGAAATATATACTGAATTCTCGTTCTTGTTGAGAGAAGTTTTGAAATCAAGTCCTCTGGTGTAAACACTTTGACGTAAAACTTGTAATGAATTCAACTCTATTTGATTTGCACTGGTAGCCAACCACATGTCCAGCATAAGTACATATTATGCCTAATTATCCCCATATAATCATTTTTGTAAACTTGAAGGTGCTAGTTTGTATTTCACATGATCAAAGTCAGTCTTTTAGAAGTTTTGAAAAATATACATGTATATTTCACACAGATGTAATCGGTGTTTCTGCACGGGCCACTGGGCACTGCTCTGAATTTGGGGTGGCCAACCAAAATGGCCCGCCAACCAAAAAAATCTACAGCAAGTAATATGATTCAGAACATGCATAAACAAGGTACATGTATATGTACCTCATCAAGGCAAGGGTCAAAAGTTCCTTTCATGGGTTCGAATTCCTCTCATGCTCCTAACACCAATTAAAACTTATGATGCCTCTTGATTTTGTAGATATAGCATATGTGCAGGAGAGGAAGCATTGATCTTTGGCTGGACATACATGTAGTGTTGCCTATGAGCCTCAAGCTGGACCAAGAGAGGGCACAGAATTCTTGGAGGCTCATCCTTTGGTTGGAAATAAACCTCACTGGTTCATAAACAACTATGAAATACATTTGATACAATTGCATCACTACCAACAAAATAAATACTCCCAACCGAAATTGGCTCTTTTCAACAGATGAGGGGGTGCTTCTGCTCAATTGAGGTGGATTCATCACCTGAAGGTGTTGTATACCTGCAAAGAACCCGGCAGGGTTGCACAGTACACGGTCTGACCTTGCAGGTCACCAGTGAATGGCACTGCATGTCCAGTGGATCATCGGAGCTTCCCCCTCCAACTCCTGCCTCCATGTCTTGTCTTGTCAAGCCCAAGACATCCAGCAGGAACTCAGAGCTAAATTACACAGGCCACAGCAAAATCAGGTAGTACAGTGTATGGGTTTTCAGGTATATCTGGAACTGGGTACCCATTTTTTGTCAATACTGGTACCTGGGTACCCTTAAATATATAGAACACTTAACAACTGGCATTGTGCACAATGCCGGTGAATCATGTGCCCAAAACAGGAATCTCTTGGCTCTCTCTAAAATACTGAGAAACAAACCAGAACTTTAATGTGGCTACACTCTAAACACTCAAAGATCACCCTCAATGATTGGAACATACTCCATCCTAAGCCAAACTTTTCTGCGAGTAATCATTGATTCTTTTGAATCAACCAAATTCAACTGAAGAGCATGGCATGAAAGGATACTGCATGTATTGTTACCTAGAGGATTTATAGACAAAAACCATAAACTAGAAGGGTCGCTCAGTCTTTGGTGTCCACACATTCTGACCTTCTACCAGATGTAATCAGCACAGATAAATTCATATTTACAATCAAATGCTAACCCTACAATGAAGTCATCAGAGAAGGAGTGTCAGCCTAAAAGGTTGCAACATATGTGATACGTATGTACATTCATCTGTGTGTGCCAGAGTGCTATTCCAAAAGGTTAAAAAACACGCTTGTGTGTAATTTGTAATGGGGCATTTGAAATGGAAACCTTCCTTTGAAAGTATTAAGAACTACATGTACATGTACTACCCAGGCACTGATACATGTGTACATACATACATGTATATGTATCTACAATTTCTCATTTCCATGAACTGTTCCGAAGCCAGTCTACGTGGAAATACTGAAACAAAGTTAAAAAAAAAAGCCTCAAGCCCTTCCCACAATCACTTTAAAGTACAAGCACATCTGCATGTACATACAAATGTAGCAATGATATGTACAAAATGGATTGCAAAGGATTTAAACTTGAACAGATCCAGGGGATAGTTACATCTACTGTAGTTCAGTGGTTTTCTAATAACCTACAGGTTCAACCTCTACAGGGTCTGAATCCAATCCAGGCTATTACATATACGTGTACATGTATGTGTATGGATTGGATTTTCATTCATTGCCTAATTTCATCAGCTTTCCCAGGGTATTTCAACAGGGGATCTTTCCTCCAACCTCCATTTGTTGTTTCTCTGCAAGTTTCTGCAGCCCTGCAGCCAAGGTAGTGGCAGTATTTTTACTAGTATCCATGTACACTGGTACCATCACTTGGTCAAAATTGTTAAGTACATGTACATAAACTGAGTGACTTTATCTTCTGTGTTACATACATGCACGTACAGGTTCACTCATACATACAGGGCATGAAGTGCAAGGAACAAGACAGATATGTACAGCAGTGATCTCAAGTAAGTACCCATCGAGGTTCGAGGACTCGCGAGTCCCTCGAGAAAATGAGCTTCTCTTGAAGAATTTTCATCGAGCGAGATCGGGCATGTGTCGAGTTTTATCGTGTGCTGCATCCGGAAGGCGATCACCACAGGGTTACTGGAACGTTAAACGGTAACCTCCGCAGAAGTTGTGTGTGCGCCCGATTAAGGAAGCAAGGCGTCATTGCCCAATTATAAATGCTGCTATAGGACAACGGGAGACTAATTCGTATCAGTGCTGCAGAGCTATCTAGTACCGGTAGCACCTTTAACATTTCTTTTTACTTACTTTGTGAGAATTACTACATATACATGAATGGAAATTAAAGTGAGGAAAGTTTTTAAAATCCAAGTAGCATAATTAACACCATATTTTGGGTGAGAAAGAAAATCTGAAGTGTCGCAGTGTCTCAAGTGAACGAGCTGTTTCACTGTGCAAAACATGCATCACTCAAGCGAGGGCGCATAAGAATTGGCTACTCAAAGTCCGTTATTTAATTATTGCTGTTTCTTTTTGCGTGTTTTTATTGTAAACTCTTTGCTTTTTGTTTTTGCCCTTCAGGTTTGTAAGTGGGGGTTATTTTCGGAAAGAATTTGGAAGTCGCAAGTCAGACATATCTCTTTTTTTGAATTATTTTTGGAATTATTTTGTGTTTTGAGGCAGTTGTTCTGATTCGCCAATGTTAATATGTCCGAAGACAACATTATTTTATGTAATTTCTTTGGATTCATCAATACTGGGTTTCCAGAACCGAATCACATGTACATTCACATAGGAAAAAAATCTTGCCGCGTCACACAAACCGAATTGAAGTGGGCTACAGATTTGTACATGTATGTCCCGTGATTGTCAACTTACAAATACAAGCACTGTGTTTGATCGGAATCTCAGGAATTCTTTACAGACATCTAGAGGGGATGTGTTAGGTAACAATCGTCTAGAGTGTGTGCAGGGAAAGGACCGGTAGGGGGTACCCCTCCGTCCCATATATTGCCTGGTATAACAAATGGGCAGTTTCAAAGGGCGTGGCTTACGATGAAATGATGTCACGTTCAATAATGTCATGTTGGTAAACAAGCTAAAGTTGAGTCACAACGTTGCTCTCTGTCATTGTGCTCGGTAGTATCCCTCATCATGGTCAAGAGATTGTCTCTCTACGCTAAAATGCGAATCACAATATTGCATAGTTCTAGGGCAAGCCAGAAAAACCATCTTGGACGAGCTCCGGAAAGAGGGCATCATTGTCACCCGGCGAACCGTTCATTTGTTCCTGAAGAAATACGAACAAATGGGTTCACTCGCGGACAGGCCAAGATCTGGACGTCCATGCAAGTTTCCTGAAGGTTTAAACAAGCTGGTCAGCGATCTTTATGAGAATGACGATGAGCTTTCAGCTCATGACGTATCTGTCATTCTCCACGAAATTTTCAAGATCAGTGTTTCAGCTGCTCATATTCGACGCATTCGAAGAAGGGTTGGATTGGTATGGAGCAGGCCTTCATATTGTCAGATTGTTTGAGAAAAAAACGGGTCGATCGACTCAACTTCTGTTTTGAGGCGCAGCAACGGGGGGATACATTCGACGACGTCATTTTCACAGACGAAAGTTCAATAGAGATGGAGCGCCACGGCAAACTTTGTTTTTGGCAAAAGAACGCCCCAAGAAAGCTTAAGCCGAAGGCTAAACACCCTGTAAAACTTCATGTCTGGGCTGGGATTTTGAAGCGGGGAAAAACACCTACATGTATTTTGGTGTTTCAAGACACGATGGATGGTGACTTCTACCGCAAAGAGATACTTCGGGAGACTCTGCTTCCATTCTTGAACAGGCGATTTCCGGACGGCCACAGGTTTGAGCAGGATTCCAAACACTGCACCAAAGCCACAAAGGAATTCATGGAACAGGCAGGGATCAACTGGATAAAGTTTCCAGCAGAGTCCCCCAATCTGAACTGCATTGAGAACGTATGGCACGAGATGAAACACTTCTTAAGAAGAACTGTGAAGCCTACCAAGAAGGAAGACCTTGTTCATGGCATTCATCTCTTTTGGCCTACGAGAGTAACCATCGAATCATGCACCAGGTACATCAACCACATCCAAAAGGTTATTCCAGAAGTCATCAGGAATGAAGGGCGAGCATCAGGCTAACTTCACCAAAACCCAAACGGCCCTTTTCAGGGCCAACACATTAAAAAAGAGAGATTCTGAAGGCTGTCTGTTATAATTAAATGGCCAAATGAATAAGATGTCGACCCCCCCAAAAAAAACACTTAAAATCTTTAAGGACATCTGATAACAGCTGATCGGTGAGGAATCAGACAATACACAAATCAACTACATGTACAAATTCAGATTCCAGTAAAAGTTAAAAAGAACAAAATACACAAAATCATAAGATGGTTACAAGAGTTATGAAGTACATGTAATAGAGAAGACAGAAACAGTAAATTAAATTAATACTTAATAACAGAAATTGGGAATGTAAACTGTAAAAAAGGTTTGCGTTAATTATAGCCGCCAACAATAAGCCTATCTGCTGAATCCAAACGAATTTGGGTGAAACGAATCCGTCACTCACAAGAAATCAGTAGGCTTTTTCGCTGAATCAAGAAAGCAACTGCATCGCAAATTCTTGCATTAAAGGTACATCAGCTTGAAACTCTAGCTAACTTCATGGGCCACGATCTGCAGGTACATCGCGAATACTACCAGTTGCCAGATACTGTACAGCAGGTCACCAAACTGTCCAGACTTTTCCCGAGTTTAGAGAGGGGCAACCTGCCTTCCCAGCAGGGCAAATCCTTGGACGATTTGCATGTAACTGGAGGTAAGGGCACCTTGTACTCAAACCATGTTTCCCATGTTCCGTCTACCCAACGCTTGGCTTCGAACCAAGTCAACCCAACCCAGACTCCCATTTTGTAGGGCATCGTACTCAGCCGGAAAGAATACCTCTCTTCCTATTCACCCCCCCCCCCCGGAAGAACAGACCAGTACAAAGAAAGACGGGGACCAAAAATCACCCCCATAAATGTATCTTGCGTCAAGAACTCCCAAAATAATGTGCCATTTTGGCCGGCCATTTCGCCCCCCCCATATCTCAACGCCAAGCAGAGACTGCCAGACACCCATGCATGCATGTGTGCTTTAACTGATTGATCTCAATTTGGGGTTTACTCTCAGAAGGCTTCACCAGTGAAGAGGACAGCAGCGACAGTGGGGACAGCAGTGAAGACTCCTGCGATGAATCCGTCGAAAACAGTAAGATTGGTCTGTCCGTCCGTCCGTCCATCTGTCTGTCTGTCACTCTGTCGGGCTGTCTGCTGAGGTGTCACCTACATTTCTAATGTCCCTTTCTTGCCTCTACATTAATAGGACAGCTTCCTGGTGTTGCTGCTGCATCTCGAACAAGGGAACCCTCTCCGCCATCGAGACGAGTGAAGCAGCGTCCCTGGACTACAGCGGAGAAGACAGACGTCCAAGAAGGCCTGCACAAATTCTTCCAGTTGAGGAAAGTTCCTGGCAAGCTGGACATCGAAGCAGCTTGCACTGTGGCACTGCAGACCCGTACTTGGAGAAACATCAAAGACTTTTGTCGTAACACTATGAAGTTGTAGACAAGTTAAGCTAGGATACGCCACACCAGCCATTCTCTCGAGACATTATACCACATTGATGCTGAACCCTATAGTAGTAGGCCAATAACGCACTCTATTTTTAGCGGCCAAAACAACCAAAAACTTGTGAGTGTTGTCCTCGGGGTTATAGGCTGCACTCACATGGACGAAAAGTCCTCCGTCTAATAGTTTGGAAAGTATGCCCTCCGTCTGCAGTGTCTACATGTATACGTGCGTGCGTGTGTGTGTGTGGGGGGGAGAACATGGGGCACTTGAACCCCTTGATTCTAGCGTAAGGCTTTCTATAGCCCCCTCCCCACCGATTAAATGCTGAATAACCCGCTGATGGACTTCCTATATGTACAATGTATTGGAGAAACCGCTTACTTGAGAATGCATATTTGGTTTTTGCCGGAGACCCCTGTAGTTTCTATATCTTCTGCATCTTTGGCAACGACATAAATCTGTACTAGGTAGGCCTTTCCCATGCACAAATCCTATTTCTGGTGGAAGTCTTGCTTTGTGGTCTTAGTGTAATTGCAGATATCTTTTTGTCAAACTGCATCCTTATTGCCTCTCCCCCCCAAACAAAAATAATGTTTGTGGACGAGACTCCTCAGCTTTGTATATACAGTACACCTGGGCAACAGATCCTCAGTCCGTGCATGATTTGTATACATCATACATGTTTAAACAGTCATATCCCCACACTGTCCGCATCCGCATTGTAATGAAATAAAACTTTGAGTGATGATAAACAAGGACTTCAGTTTCATCAGCCTTACAAAATTCTTTTCGCAAAGAACGAATTCAAGGAATTGTGCTTTTCCCGAAAGGATTCGATCAGAAGGTGTCTCTAAAATGTATTCTCAATAACAACGTAAAAGTGCTCTGGCATGGTATTTTTAGCAAAACCTTTTCAGGACCATGCACCCGTTTCAAGATCTGCAAAACAGTCCTCTACTTGTACCACCAGTCAACCGACAAATGAACCAAAATGAATGATTGGTCTCATTCTTAGGTCCGCTCATAATCCAACTCTCTGACATAAAAGGCCAGATTTCATATACTCCAACCAGGAGTTATTGCAAGTCACTAGAGACAAAGTGTCACTGAATGGGAAAGTACCATCTTCTTTTCACACACTACAAATACACTACGTTGGAGAATATGACTAAAATTGGGGATGCCGCCAATACGCTCTGTTGGCAACAAAGGAATACACATTCAGGACTGCCTTGTCCCCCGATCCTGGAACGCTGCGCCGCTTGCACGCGTGGCTGGCCGCACCAAGGTTGGCAGCGGCCTGAGCTTGGCTGGGGCGAGGCGCGGCACAATGTTAAGTGATTGATTCCATTCTTCAAATGTTGCAGTTCATAAGTCGCTTGGCTTGTAAGCGGCAGGGAATTTTTTTGGCGTGAGGATCCACGTAGAAGCCGTGGCTTATGTTATGAAAATTGCGATATATTAAAACTATTTTTGTAAAAGAAAAAAATACATATAACACAAAGGAGCGGGAATCAGAAGCAGGGGTGTTAATTCATACCCCCAGCCTACAGGCCTATGAGTGGTATAAGGGATAATTATGTGTATGGGTGTTTTTTGGGGGGGGTGGTTAAAAGTAAAATCTTAAAATATCTTAATTCTCTTTGACTTGAAAACGACATTTTTTTTTTAGATTATAGAAATTACTCTCGTTTTTATTCCTTCGTCCTCCAAAATTTGTCTTTCAAAATCTGACTAGTACCAGCTTTAAAAAAATCGCTACATGAATACTGAAATAGCGCATTTTTATGTAACCAGGGTAATTGTCCGGTCCAACCCAAAACTAGTAATAGCAGAATAAAATTATGACACCGTTGAGTATATTTTTATTTTCTTTTCAGTCCAATTTCACTTAATGGATAGTTATTTCATGTCGCCATCCGCTCAACTGCTGCATCACTGCTCTGCCCAGAAGTTTCATTATCCTTACGCATGATTTGAGGCACAAGGGGTGTATTTTTATATTCAAAATAGTGCAGTGTGACGACGAAATTAATTGTCTAATATTGTGTACATCAACGGAAAATTAAATAAACGTCTAAAATCTGAAGTGTACTGTGAATTTGAAGTCAATGCATCATTGACTGCACTAACGGTGGCCTACCACACCACTCACACTTCTCAAGAAAGGCAGACTGGACTCGGCCAATAGTACCGACTTGATTTGAAGTCTAGTTTGGCACACATGACACAGGAAGCCTTCATTTGTTGCAGGCACAATGCCAAGATCCAGTAGGGTTTGCGGTATGTGAAATTCACGTTGTGTGGACGCATTTTGTAGATTGTTCGGAAATCCCTTTTTTTTTTTGGAAAGACCTTTTTTTTCCGATACTTGTACCTTGAAGGGGAAATTAGCCATGGTTGTGTGCTCTTTTGTTAACTTGAACAGCTCATTTTGATAATTTTTGCTTTTAAAAAA
The DNA here is from genome assembly GCF_054643075.1 of Acanthaster planci. Taxonomy (NCBI): domain Eukaryota; kingdom Metazoa; phylum Echinodermata; class Asteroidea; order Valvatida; family Acanthasteridae; genus Acanthaster; species Acanthaster planci. Next base: position 21,477,455 of record NC_141778.1, on the reverse strand, counting down.
TGTTTTATTAAAACCACATCGTATTGAATTCCACCGTCGAGGAAAAAGTACCGGCGCGAATTTAGAATGCGATCTACGAACCAAGCCGTGCTTCTGCTTTGTGTTTATTTAGCCATCATCAGTGGGCCAGACTCCTGACATTCTACACGAGCGCATTCCAAGTTGGGTGATGGACAATACCTTCACGGGTCAGTGAACAGTAGAGTCAAGGGCTGCTGCGAAGTCATTCTTCCTTCGTGGGCTCTTAGTGTGTCTGTCGTGTGTCTGTCGTGTAAGAACGAGCAAACGTCGAGCGAGATAGGGCGAGTGCCAGCGCTTGTAACACGCACGACCCCCCTCGAACTCGAAAGGGTACTTACTTGAGATCACTGCTGTATTTCCATGACTTCTTAGCCAAGACTTATACCAATAAAGCCACTCAACGTAGGTAAAATGTTGAAAATTAAATGTTAAATGACAAAAAATGCATTCTGTCCCTTATTTGCTCAACAATCAAATCGGTCAGCATTTTTTAAACACTATGGGGTGAATCAGTTCATGGAATACTGTTCAACACAACTTGTTTTAGTTGACACTCGGTTGAAACAAGATCATGTTCTCAGGTATCAGTTGAAACAGATTCATTCCAGCATCGTAATGTTGGTTTTCACTTGAATACGGTGATTAAGCAGATCCTTACTGCAAGTTTCCATAAAAATTATGGCTGCCAGATGACTGTAATTTGGCTGGACACTGTGCCAGTTTCTACAAAATGTCTTTTGTTGTTTTCAGGGGATATGCTTTACTGAAACTAGGGCCTCTTGTCCTATTCATAAAATACAATTATGTACAACAAAATACAACAAAAGAGTCAACTGATGTTTGACCAAAAGGTCCCAAGGGCGGCAATTTAGCCTTTGCAAGTATGATTGCATATTGCTTTCCATCAGGTCCTTCTAGTGGTCAAGAATAGAGTAATGATGGCTTACTTTCACATAATTAGGAAAAGGCTTGATATTGTTAAGAAATCTGGCAGCCTCTTTTGAAATGTACAATGCACCTTGGATTTTACCCTAAGAGAAATGTGTGTCTTCCACTCCATCACATCAGGTACATGTCCATGAATGAAAGGACCGCATTTAAATGAAGACCACACATCTGCTCTTTTTAGGTTGGAAACTGTTGTGTTGAAAGGTTACAGGTGAAAAGTTACAAAGTTCAACGGTGAGCATAACGGGACCATTCAGTACAATTTCATGTTTTTTTTCAACAATGCATGCAAAACAAACATTTGGTGGGCACAGACCCAACTGTGTTTCTTTGAAATCAATTCTCTGTTCCTCAGCATCAATCAGAACTTGTGCTTCAAAGTATACCAAGGGGGAAGCCCAAATAAGCCATATTTAAGATTCCAGGGCCCACTGGGCGCTTGATATGCCCCTTGAAAGAACATCAGAATAGTCAGGTTCCTCTATACAGTCAGGAATTTGGAAGCTTAATGGCCAATAACATGTAATAAAAATGGCAAATTATCAACATCCACCAGGATGGCACTGAATGTGGACCTGTGTTTGTACAGCACATGATGGAGTGGAGCACACTGGATCCTAAGCTCTCTGCCTCACCTTGTAATGTCAGTCCTGTCAGTGTGATGAGGAAATCTTGCTATTGGTCCGAGAGTACTTCTTGCAACACAACAACATCCATTTATCCTGACAAAGGGAAAATAAGAAAATGTGAAAGTTATTCACTAATCAGAAGAGGATGTCATAATGTTTTTATGAAATAAAGACATTTATTTTGCCCACATACACAAATTTTGCTCATCAATGATCACTTTTTAATTACAGATTTTTGGACTTACACCTGTGTACACGTATATTAATGACACTGTATACTCGGTGCTTGCACGTATATTAATGACACTGTATACTCGGTGCTTGTCCGAGAGCTAGTGAAAAAATACTTAGGTGGGCCTCAAACGCATGACCTCCTGCTTACTAGTGCAGACATCTTAACCACTCAACCACAAAGCTTGCTACAGTACATGTAGCGCCAGCTGGCCGGTCTAAGTCAAACGCAGCAGCGGGTATGCAAACTTTATCAAGATGTTCTTTGCGTCGGGGAGGTAATAATTACAGGAATTTGCCCTTAACACCAACGTACATGTATATTTATGACATTGTATACATGTAGACCTTTTTCACCCACGTGACAGGATTGCGATAAATGTAAACAATATCACCACATGTGGACCGCCTTGACCACGGTGATCGCATATACTCCTACAGGCAGCTTCATCCACATACAAGCGCACATGCAAACACTGCATGCTTGACTAGTTCATCTTGAGTTAGTAGATTACCATCACAACACTATGCACTCATTACCATCACAACACATGGCTGTCCAGCATGATCGTCACATCACAGGAAAAAGGTCTGTACTCGGCACTTGTCCGAGAGCTTGTGAAAAACTTGCAAACTTACTTGGGTGGGACTCGAACCCACAACCTCCTGCTTTCTAGTACAGATGTCTAAACCACCTGACAACGAGTTTGCCGGGGAGGGATAGCATTTTGCTAAGTAAAGAATGTCGCATCCTAATGAACCTTTTTTTCGTCATACTGTGGTGCATATCAGCCCTACAACCAATATGGCTAATTTCCTGGGTAGCACGATCATACCAATAATGTCAAGTCTAACAAACAAACACTGCAGTCTTGGAGAATTAATCAATTGTCATATAAACATGAAGTCTAACAAATCTCATCATTTTCTGCTTGGTGAAACTTCATTTATTCAATTGATGGCTTCAAAGTCTACTGAAAAACCACCTTCAACAAAAGAGTTTCACATGTACATGATATACAAGTCATTCATGCATAAATGGGAATGAAGTTGAAAAAGATCACTGGAGCATGTGCGTTGTCCATTCAAGTCAAAAGATTGATTTTTTTTTGCTTGTTTTGTGAATTTCGATTTCCAATTGTTTACCTTCACCATTTTGAAAAACATCTCAATTTAAAACATTGAAAATGCAAATGGCTCCCTGTTTTCTAATTTTTGTTTCTGAAATAACATTGTTCAGAGTCAACAGGGTTGAAATCCAACAAATAAAACAATGTTAGCCAAGCAAAAGTACATGCCAAGTGACCAGCACTTCCGACATGTCTGGAGAAATGCACAGCGAGGCAGGGAGGAATGTAGTAATATATTTGCCACTAGGGCAAATCAAATGAATTCCTTGATTATCATCACCACCACACCAGATTATCCCTACCGCCCCAACTTTTTAATATTTGATATTTCCAACTTTTTAACAGATTTCCGGTCCTTTTCAACATGACAACATCAAATTTAATGCTTGCACAGTTGCTTGTATTAACCTGTGTGCCCTAAATCTATATGTGCAGTCATTGCCCTTCATGAGCACTTTCTTCTGGAGTTATTTGGGGAAAAAAAGCAGCCCGGTTGTTTACATGATTTTGTGTTTTGTTTGAATCATTTTTATTATGGAATTTGTACAATTTATGAGATTTCATGATCACTACTTGTGATGAAATAGCACATTTTGTTACTTACGAACTTAGCTTTCCAGTAAAAGTCAACATTCTGTTGGCCAGTCTTAGCCAAATTTGAACCGAGTCTTTGAACACTAATGTATTGAAGGGTAGAGAACATTACACCCTTTGCATGGATAATGGTACAGTGCATCCAAATTTTAAAAAATTATTTACGATGGCAAAAGTAGGTCTCATGTCAGGTATTTTCTCCATTTCCTGGTCACAGCAATTATTTGAATTATTTTTTATACAAGCAACAAACTACAATTGCTAGGATATTTCTGGCTTTGCTTGTCCAGCTAAGATGCAGGCAGTAATCAGCACTTTTGGAATGTTTTCTTTTATTTGTCTGACTCGGCTCCTATCACTGAACACTTTCAAGTTCCAGAGTTGCAACTACATGTACATGTACTTCTGTGTCCTTCCTCTATGAAAAAAACCTACTCACAGTCATCCCACTGTCCTTGTTTTTATTTCATGGTGTTGTTTGGGTTTTGGTGATAACATTTGATAAATATACAGATTACTTTCTTTCCTACTCTCTTCTGAACTTGTTGGGTTTTTTCTTGGTTTTGTTGTTGTTTTTTAAATACACCACCGGCTGAAAGAGAAAACGTGACTCATGCCAATAAACCTTTTTTTCCGACACTCTACAGATTGATGTCAACAATAAATGGTACATGTACATTATGTGCATTTTGGCCTGTTGGTTTCAAATTCATTAATAATACCCACCGAATAGCAGTAACCTTCCTCCATGAAGTAACTAACCAACCCTCTTATCGTCTGGTAGAAGAATAGAAGAAATAGCTCATACTCTCCCAATAATTCTGCTTCAAAATACAAGTCACAAATTCTGTGGAACCTTCAAAACGTCCGCCATTGCAATTCAGACTGCGTGCGCATTTAGAGCACGTGTTGTGGCCTCAGACACAAAAAGGAAGACTGGTTCCCGCCAAGAGTTGTGAACTGCTAGGTTGGAAAGATACCTGATGGAAACCAGTCAGTTTGTTTTTGTTTTGCCGATTTAATAGAGCCTGAAAGTTGATCCCTGACGACAGCTTCCGAAACCCTCGGATAGCTTTTAGAATTTGTAATTTTTTTTTCGTTCAGTTTCTTCTTAAAAAATCCAACTCGAAAAAAAGGGCTTTGAAATATACTTGCTAACAATATCAATTCATAGAAACTGAAAAATTACCTGATCTAAAAGGGAAATATCCTGCCAAAAATTGACCCGCAACTTTCGAAAATCTAAAATACATGAAGAACAGTGCAATGCCGCACTCTGGTACGCACATGAACATTTACGATCTGAAATTTTATGGTGGTCTGTCGGTAAAAGCCGAAATAAAACAGATCAAAATATTTACATACTTTCATTATTTCCAAGGTAATAAATATGAAGCAATATTGTACTTTTACGAAAGATTCTAATATTTTATTTAGCCTTTGCTGACAACAAATGCGTGATGTCAACTCGACGGAATCTGGAACCCATCGACTGCAGGTAGGTCAATCTTTGCAAGGTTGTACAATCTCGTTTTCAAGACAGCACGGCGAGTGAAAACAAACGTGCATGACCAAGGAGACCTAGGTACGACATCGCCACGCGTGAAAGGTTGTTAATAAAATTCGTATACCCATCTCCAGCTGACTTTTCCTAATATTACTTGAAGAAGACAAAGGTAAAATTCCAACATGAGTGTTTCATGGGGTGGTTTCAGAAAGGTGTTATTCTTCCAAAAATTATCGAACGTGATCAATTTAAAATCCCCATAGGCAGACCGCACAAGGGTTACGGAAGCTGGTTACGTGACCTTTTACCCCTCCTTGCTTATGTGGGTTTTTTTATTTCCATTAACTTTTTATATGGGGATTGTGGTGACTCCGGTCTTATAATCCCGTTATTGTTGATTTTTGAGCATGTATTTTCTTCTTAATGGTTTTGATTTCCTACATGGATGTCCTCTGCCAAGGCCTGGGCAAGCCAGGCACGAATTGATGTAAACAAAATAATAAATATATAAACAAATACCGAATGGCACTTGGCTAGGGACCGGCTGGATTTTCCTGCCCAGGGGAGGTCCCGTAGTAGTTAAAGCTGACAAAACCAGGTTGTTCAGCATGAACAGAGGTAGGATTGCATGGGAGGTGATTGCAGTTGGCCGTTTTTTGTTTTGTATTTTTGTTTGTTTTTTTTTCCAACTAATTAGCAAAAACGGCGTACACAGGAGACGTCAGTGTAAGGGTTTTCAAAGTCTATTGGAGATCAATGGTCTATGCCCCACAGAGAAAACGTTCATTACAAGCGTACATGTGCACTTTACGTTCAAGCAGACAACGGTTTTTCATGCGAGCAGGCGACGTTATAGCGCGGACTTTTTCAACCACTGATGAACTTCGTAAAATACCACCAAGTGTACCAGTAAAAAGAAATTTCGGGAAGATCTAAACACAACACTACGAAACATACATTTTTCCTCCATTCAGAAGATTTTTAAGCAACAGTAAATATCAGAACAGTATTTTAAAAAGTGGATCTTACGGACCCTATCTAACAACGAAACAAATCGAAATTGCAATATTAGCACTAATTTTATCAAATAATTTTAAATAGAGAATAACTTTCTCAGACAAAAATCTACCACCAAAGATTCACCCTTAATGCATTGATTTCATGAATTCATTTTGAATCCATCGAAAAAAAAATAATAAGAAATTTGGTCAATTTGAATCAAAATCGCATCGATCCAACGGTGCACAATCTGAATTAGCTTTTCCGGTGGTAGATTCCAGTAGGATAGTTTTGTTAACTGAAAAAAAGGGATTGGGGATGTCACGAAATACGCCAACGCCATCAAGCAGCAGGTTGAGAGAAAAAAAAAACCTTTTCGATCAGTGTGTTTGGGAAAGTTTCTAGAAAAAGTGATTTATACGATGGCCATTACGCGTGTTTGATGATATCAGACCAAGCTACGATGTTTACCACTACCAAAAATAATCGTAAGACATATGTAATCTTGACTTGCTCATTGACATAGAAAATTGTATATCGTCAGGACCCCTAAATCTACGCAGTCCTATTTCTACGCCCTCACGTTTCAGTGAACGTTTTGCGGACGCGCGCACTATTGAACAGCCAACAGTCACTTGATTGTATTTTTTGTCCGTGTTCAAAATTTAGCAAAGGACCCCAGAATGTTGGAGATTAATCCTGTTATCTTACTTTGTGTGTAAAAAGAAATAAACGACCCCTTTTTCTGCGAACTTTCCTAGACACAAATACTAAAGTTTATGTTGTCAGTCCTCCGAAAATGCAGAACTCTTCGTATCATCTAACAGTTCGCCCTCTATTGTCTATTATGTACTTTAAACGTGTCATGTGATGTCGTGTCAATTTACAGACTCAGTGAAGTGCTTCAAGGTTGCAAATGAGACCCTTTGCTTGTAATTTATTTGAAGTTTCAGAATGTTAATGTTTTGTTTATGTTGTCAAGTGAGGAAAATGAATAAACTTACTGGTGGGTCAATTTTCAGTGTTTGTTTCTCAATTTTCTTCCCAGAAGAGAGCAGGATTACTTGGGTTGCCCGTGTTCACGAATAAATGTAATCGCTGGTGGGATAAAACATAAACCAAAGGGTGTTGGAGGGATGTGGATGGGGATTGGGGTGTTCACTAACTTGTGCACTATCATTTGAGCTTCTTGAAAGATGATCAACATTCCTATTAGTCTCCATTAAGAAAATAGTGTGAAAATGGACTGCTACGTTATTGTGTACAATTTGGCGCCCAAAATTTCCTTCAAATTCAAACTTATTTGACAAAAATTTGTATCTGGTGGATTCCCATTTTTCAATCGTAATCGATTTATATGAATCTAGATTAGACATTGATCAAATTTGGCAACACTCAATTTTTCAGGTGAAAAATAAACTAATTTTTGGCTTATTTAAAACCACACTTTTCATTACTTTTTTGTGGCAGGGCACAAAATCCATGTTACTGGAAAAAAATATTAATGTAATTTGGATTTGTCACGAAAAATTCATTATTTATGCTCCGTTTCCTGGAAATCCATTTACAAACACAGCGCCTCATTTGCAACCAGAGCGCCCATATCAGACATAGCTCGTCGTGATGCTACTAAGTGCAAGTCTTGCGCAAGCGCACATTGGTAATGAGCGCCTTTAACATAAGTGCTCAAAAGAATACAGGTCCTAACTCATTATCATTTTTTTCTTTGCATTACCGTGAAGAATTAATGATCAGGGACAAATTCCACAAAGTATCATAAGCTCGCAGTTGTTTCCATATTGGTCATAACAAACGCCAACGGCGCAAGATATGGAGACACAGATAGCTGCGGAGGGGACGCTGTGTGATGTTATACTACCAAAAATGAATGAACTCGGAAAACCTTTGTATAAAATGACCCTTTTAGGTGGTAATGGCGCCTCCTGAAGCCAAACTAATACACCAGTTTGATGCATTTTTTTACGGTCATCTATTCAGTTTGTTGACGATTTGGGCATCGTGATTATGTAAGTAACGAGTAGATGAAGCGAGAGATACACCATGCACCGGTCATGCGAGCACGCGTGTTCTTATAAAATAATAGGCCTGTTTTGATGACTCAACGCAGACTGTCGGAATCAACTTCAACTTCGCCGAATGTCGCCGTCCCTGTTAAATGTTTCCCTTTGAACGGTTTGGACATTCGCTTTGAAGTCCATTTTTAGAAAAAAGTTGGATATGTATATGAAAGTGATAACCACATGGATCAGTTCCAGACGTGTGTAGAATAACACTTATTCCCTGTGGAATGAATCAAAGATTGCAGTTTGATACTGAAGTCACGCAGTCTTTAGTTAATCTTCAAAACTCTTCAGGACTGGCCAATGAAACTTTGTAAGAACTTGAAGCTAAATGTAGCCAAAGGTTGCACGACAAGCCTGACAATCGCATTTAAAATTCTCTACGAATAGTGTCCATCTCCCTTGAAATGTTACTAACAGTCCAATGCAAAAGGTCCACTCCATCAAAGCATGCTGGCCAGGTATACCTAGTCTAATATATTACAAAGTGGGACAAACAACTATAGCGCCTACCCTTCCGTTCCTTTAGGGATGGTCTTAAACAGCCCACACATATGAGACTTATTAGAACGTACCTGAATGATTTCCAGAAAAGTGACATTCATTCATAGTATCTGTCCATGGAAATAAAAGTATACAACACGGGACTTCGTTGTGCAACAATTTCTGACTTATCACAAACACTAACCTGATTAGACATCATGCATCAGATGCAAATTCCTGAGCTTGACGCGCGTGTGTTTAGCAGATCACGACATCCTATTGGTCAAAAGAGGCATGTAATGGCGCGCATAACACCCGTCTGCATGGTACGAACGTTGTATCACCGCAGTAATGGCTGAATCAGCCGCTTTTTTAATACTGGACTTTGGCTCCGTCGCAGGCATCAGCTGTTGGTGACTTATCTGAGACGGAGACGAAGTTGAGCATTGGAAATCTACAGCCTGCGCTATATACTTATGCCTTCAAGGTATGACGTTTGACCCTGACTCAGCAGACATGACTCGACTGTTTTGTGCACTTTGCTATACTGCCTTGATTGGTTGATTTTTCTGACGTGTAGGGCCAACTTCAGACAAAACCATTTTGGACCGTATTCGCGGCGTCCCCAATTTCAGTCGTATTCCCCAACGTAGCGTCTTTATTTGAAAACATTAAATTCAAAGAACCCAACTATATTCTACGATTTCATTCCAACCCCCAAAATCACGTGGTTCCATCACATCAAGGATTTCAAAGTTATACTGTACGCTCAGGAATACGACTGAAATTGGCGACGCCGCAAATACGGTCTACTGCACGCAGCCAAAGCGGGAGTACACGAAAAGCACGTGCCACTTGCATTGTTTATACCCAGAGCTTCGTAGGCGGCCTATGGGCCAACTTCCCGCATGGTTCCCTGCACAATACGGGATAATAAATAGTATGGAGCGAGCCTGCGCGTTGATGCCGCCGGCCCTTCGCAGCACTAGGCCTAAACTTTGTTAGAAATGCGCTCATAGGCCTGTACAGAATTATGGAAAACTTCTACTACGGAGGACTTCGGTCGATATTGGAAGTTAAACTCCGAGAGCCCTTCAAAATACCGAAGAACGCTATTCCCTGTCGAGAGAAGTCAGCAAAAACATCTTTCGCAAAGAAGAAGCTTGGCTTGCAGTCCTTCGTGCTGAACACTGAAACAGGTACGCCGAGCAGATGCACTGTGAACGGGGGAGCGACATTTTAAAAAGATGTTAGTGTTGATTGAAAATGCCACACTCACCAACACTGAAAACGACGGTAACTTTAGAAAAAAAGGGCTTTTGTGTCTGTACAAAGAAAACTTGACATTGTAAAAACAAATTCAGCATGTTCAGAACTTTATATCACTGGTCTTTTTAACCCAAACTAATTAGAAGGATCTTGGTGGGGTGAAACGGTCTCATAGTTCTCTACAAATTGCTATATTGAAAGAAAACCTGTAAAACTGCTGGCATAGAAAAAATGTTAATTACAAAATCCCTGAGTGTTTTCTGTAATTGTATTTTAGAAACAAGTTTTGGTCGTAAATTATTTTGTCATATTTATAGGTTTGCCCCACACAGGTCATTCAGCATTGGGATACAAGCTCTCAACATTTTAAAATGCCAAAATAAAAGCAAAAGCCACAGGTAAGTTTACAATTTCTTGTGCACACTCTTTGCCATAAGTGCTTAAGTTTAGCAGCGATTGCTTGGCACACCATGATGTTTTACTTTTTATCTTAAGAGGTTCTTGGATACAAAAATTACAAAATACTGGATGCATGTCCCCTTCAATTTTATCCCTCTGAGTCAAGATAATCCATACAACATATAGCATCCTCTTCCCCTAACATTTTCCAAAGACCTGTTATTAAACAAGACCTCTTGAAGATCTCTTGTTATCCTTAGATGGTAACAGTCAAAACAATTCAGCAGAGATGTTATTGAAATTCCCAGTTAGGCTAGAAGTCAGTCCTATAGCAGTATAATCACACAAATTTATCCATTGCTTTGTGTATTTGAAAACCCTTCTGAGTGTAAATCAACACTACAAGTCTCAAAGAATGTATTATTTTTACTTGTGGCAAGGACACAAAAGATGACAAATAAACGGTACCAACCTAAATACTTTGTTCTGAGACTTCCCTACAGTAAACAGACACTCCTTGGCAGAATAAATCAAGAGTTACAAGTGATGAAATTTGACTGGTTGACTTATAATTGTAGAAGAACTGAATGGATACCATCTTGCCAGAGTGAAACCTTCAATAATTCTCATCATTGTTGTGATTCCATGACAGTACATACACACACACCTTGCCCTTCAGGTCATTGCCATCTTGCAAGTTGAGAAATCATGCCACTGCAGTAAACTAACATACTTCAGCTGGACAAAGCAGTGGAACTCATTCTATCACAGGTAAGCCAGCAAACCATGATATTCAAGTATAAATGTAACCAAACTGCTTCCAACTTCAGCCAGTCAATAAGAAAACCACTATTTCCTGGCCTATGTAAAAATGCATCACTAAATAGAAAAGCTTTGGAGCTGAAAGTTGTTTGGGATAATAGCCATTGCCATTACTCTATGCAGTACAGATCTCAGTGAAATCTTTTCACTTTCTGATTGGGTTTCACATGAAACATTGCAACGGTGAACCATGAAAAATTAAATGACAAAGGATATGAGTAACTCTCCTTTTTTCCGTTGAGGTGGTGTACCGTTGCGGTTGTTATCAAGTGCGCGAGTGCTGCATTTTTAAAGAGCGGGATGTACGCGCTCCCTATCCCAGTCGTAAGTGACTTCGTCACAAAGGCGGACGCGCCACGACTTGCAGGCTCCCATTGGACGATCGCAGAAGTTGTGCGTTAACTTCGGGTTCCATGGCTCCATGCAAATGGCGATCAATGCATGTAACCCTTTGATCTCCATTATATCCGCTCCGAGCATGAATAAAAGAGGGCGGGTTTTGAAATGAAATCGACAGTCCTTTAGTACTCACGCACCGTATAGGTTCGCAAGTTTATGCGCGTTGACGCGGAGCACGCTGAGTACGCGCAACGATTTTTAATTTCACGTGCACGCCGAACGCGTGTTAGAACCCAGTTGGAAAACTTATTGCCACCTGTCTTTCTTTCGCCGGTGAGGGTGCACTTCGGCTCAGGGCGGATCACGTTTCAATCACTCAGTATTTACACAGCAACATTCTGTGCAGTAAGTTGAATGACTTTGTTATCTCCTTATTTAATACGAACAGCGCACAGCAGTATCTCTGAGATGGCCGAGTGGTTAAGCTCGTGGTTATCAGATCGTTAGACGGTGGGTTCGAATCCCAGAATTGACTTTTTATTTTCCCGACGCTTGCCGTCAGTAGCTATAAGAGACTCCAATTTACCCCCGTCAAATACCAGCAGTACCTTAGCCTAGCGGGTAAGCTCTGCAGCTGGCACTGTCCGCGAAGTCCAGGTGAGCGCCTCAGTACAGGTTCGAGACTTATGGCCGACTCGGCGGCCAGGGCTTAGGGGCTTGTCTCGTTTCCTCCCTTGCATGGTCGCTCGAACCCTTTTTGGGGTTAAATGGATGGGCAGGGAGGAAGTGCGTTGGGCCGGGAACCCCGAGATCCCAGAAGAGTCCTATATGGAAGCCGGTAACTGAGATTTGTAGCGAATTTCAGGAGTCCGTGCGCCTGAATGCTTGGTCAACACCGCATAACTTTTGTATTTTTCCCTAACCACATTTTTTTTCCTGTCCCTTGCCACAAGGCAATTTTCTAGGTTTGACTGCAGTGAGCTGCAGGATTGATGCTGATTTATTTTCATTCATTTCCGAAATTTTCGACAGTGAAACCGATCCCAACCGTCTTGGGTCCATTTCTTGTCAGTGATCTCAGTATAGAAGCTGTCAGGCGTATGTTTATTATCGGAGATTCAATAGTAAGAGATCCAGGGGTGGCACAGTTGGGTGGCACTTGCCTTCCTATTTTATTGATGGAAATACATTTCCATTTGTTATAACAACAAATTTCGTTGGGTTTTAACTGCAGAGTAATTTGATATTTTCAAAGAAAAATTCTCACAAAAGATACGTCCCATATCTCCGTGGGTTACCCCAAAAGTTGCCACAAATGCGTTGCAACTGCCGCTCCTTTTCTTGAATGTGAATGTTAGTTTGATCGATCACTTACTCTAGTCAGACAGTTCTGCCCGAAAAATACAAGCAGGAAAATAATGAAATGAAAACGAAAGGAACAATCCCTAGTTGCTGGAATTTCAACAACAGAAAACGACATGGAGAATGCAATGGATGTCAAATCAATATTAGCTTTGGGTTTTACCCCATTGTCGCCTGAAAAGGCGGATAGGCCATCCTGTTCCTCCCCCCCACACACACGGTAACCCACGTTAGACTTAATTTTGATCAGGCTGACTGAAACTTAATGTTGTCATTTTAATTAATCCGTGCCTTATTGGCCATAAGTTTAATATCGGAATTCGGAGTTACAAAAATGGCATAGTTAAGTAGCTCCCTTACCTAATACTTCCAAAATGTAGCTGTTTTTTTTTTCAAACAGGTATGTATGGGTAGTTCAGTAATGCCTCCTGGGGGGTGAGGGCATAAAACCAGACCCCTCCCCCCAAAAAAGTGAATTCGGCAAACACGAATGACATACAGGAAAATGTCAAAGTGATCATAATCTCACAAAACATGCATTTTTTTAAATATTAGTTCCTGAATGTCACACACACAAGACTGGACACCTGTGTAATATGTACCACAAAACTTGAGGGCGCTATTTCAAATTAATGTGGGAGAAGCACAGTCGTAATAGGACGCATTTCACCAAATGGTTGGAATTCTGCGCGCAAGCTCATAAGTAATTTGGGATCACTCGGGTTTTTACAATAAGACATGCCACAATCAGGAGGGATCATAGAAATATATCTATAAATCCCGAACTTTGGACAGGTAGTTTCCAGGTCCGGATACTTCTTGTGCAAAAAGCCCCAAAAGTGCGGGCCCATTGCGGGAATGGGGGAGAGGGGGATCTTTGCAACGCGCTTCCCACAAGGTGTTCCAAATATTTTGTCCAGGATTGTAGGTTAAGCTATACGTCAAATTTTATGCGGCGAATTTTTGAAAACTTTGACTATGGTTTTACTAGATTTAAGCGAGCTCAGCAAAGTGAGTAGCAATGAAGGGAAAAAAATAATCGAGTGAATTTTTGAAATTGTGAGATCCCAGCTTGCTCCTCCTTACTTTTCTCTTCCTCTTTTTATCTGGACAACAATTCTCTAAGTATGAACTTGGAAATTGATATGAACATGAGCCACGATCCCGTTGTGTGCCCATGAGGTTGACGTCATGAGGACGTCATTGGGTGACCAATTATAGGCAATCAAGAATTAGTATCTCAGTCCTTGTAAACAATACTAATATCGATCATCATCAAGTGGAAACTGCAACTGCTGTATTATTTGAAAGTGGTAAAATATATCATGAGGCGACTTTCTCTTTAAAAATCTGGTCCATTCTGCAACCAATACGTGGACGTATCTCATTTCATCCGTGGACTTAGATATGCGCGCATTACAGTAGGGCGTGTGTGCATCGGACCCGGAGCTAGTGCACAATACCACGAGTACACTGGTCCGACATGGAGGCGAAATATTTGTTTTGCAAATTGCTGGGGAATCTCGACTTGAAAATATTTGATAATATCGGCTCTAAAGGATCATTTTATAGGGGAATCTTCCATGCGGTTTGAAGTAGGAAACTAGGGGAAAAAATACGTATATACATGGCCAGCTGCGATGTCACCCAACTGTGTCCCAGCTTACATGTCATTGAGGTAGATGTGTAGCATTAAGGGGCACATGTACTATTATCAATAGTAAGTATTAACCCTAACAGTCCCAAATCCTCCGATTTCAATATGATTTTACATACACCCAGGGGGTTAGGGTTAAAGAATGAAGTATTCCCTCTGTCGCATTGAACCTACAGATTCGCTTTAACAGGCTGCAGACTGAAAATTGGGCACTCGATGTTGCACTTTGGTGTTCACACAAAAGATTTTGTTTGTGGACTTTACCAGATGTCAAGAGGCGACTAAACAGCAAATGTATTCAGCTCAAATGTTGATAAAGTAATAACGTTATTACTTGATACCGCTATAAGTAAATAATCTATCTAAAATGTTGTTTATCTGTTTTTATCTGTCCCACAAATTGAGGAACGAGATTCATTCAAGTTTGAAAACCCACAACGGAAGGCCTATGTTTGTAAAAGACACAAACTGTTGTCGCCACGACTGTGCAGTTGCAGACTTCCTGGAATAACCCCTACCAAGGTCAGTTTGTTGAAGAAGTGTTGGAAATTTGAATTGACTCACTTCCAATGAGGGGCAGAATTCTGACAGCGAAGTTTAGTGCATACTGTGATCCGCCCTCCCAACGGGGGGGGGGCAGAATGACAACGAAGTTCAGTGCATACTTTGGTCGGCCCCGAATGAGGGGTGCAAAGTTCTGACAGCGATGTTTAGTGAATATTTCGATCGGTCCTATCAACCAACATTTTCCCCCATGTAGGTCACACAAAAAAATTACCAATGTATTAAAATACATCAGCGAAATGAGCCCTCGTCCATGAGTTGTATCAAATCAAACAGTAAGAAAAACAAGAGATAGCCCTGTCTCATGACGAATGTATGTAAATTTCATATATATATTTCATAAACAAACATTGAGCCAAACTCCTAACACACATCTGTGAAGCAAACTATGGGACAGGGAGACCCCCCCGCCTTTGTGTTGGTCATTGTTACAAGGGGGATGTTAAGTGACAATAGGCTGGAGAGTGTACAGGGATTGGACTTTTGGGGGAGTACCCCTCTGTCCCATTTCGTGCTTGGTATACCGCGATGCCTTTATTGATGCTCACGATGTACATGGTCAGTGCCATTTTACGTCCGCGAGAAAATGCAATTCGCTTTTCACGATGTGATCAAGGACCTTTGTCCACTAGATTCATTGAGCATTTAATAATGGTCAACGTCAGAACGTGTACACGGACAATCGTCACTTTCTTTCTTACATTTGAATTTCATTGTATTATGCATGGGGGAATGTGTTTTATTCCACCGTGTATGATCCATACACTTGCAAGGCAGCAGTCAGCCCACCCAAACGACCCCGTAGCTCTTGGGCATTTTGTGCACAAATTTCAGTGATCAAAACAGGAAAATGTGGTTTCGTAACTACAAAATAAAACGTCACATTAGTTTATAAACTTAATGAAATATTCGACGTGTGTTGAGGAAACAACAGGCAAATCCCACACGCCGCTCAGTCAAGCGATAGTAATTGCCCTGGCTGAGGTTTCACACTCAACGGGCTACAAAATCCCCTTAGGGAAACAACTGTAGCTGATAAGAGATTCTTGAAATCCTACCTCGACCTGCCAGAAAACCCAAGTTCGAGCTGCTGACCTGGGTTTTCTAGCAGAAAATGAGAACTCATGGCATGAGAACTCATAGCTTTTCCGGTGGTAGATTCCAGTAGGATAGTTTTGTTCCCCCCCAAAAAAAACAACAAAAAACAAAACAAAACAAAAACAAAAAAAAAGATTGGGGATGTCATGAAATACGTTAACGCCCTCTAGCAGCATGTTGAAAAATACCAAATACATGTTCAATCAATGTGTTTTGCAAAGTTTCTTAAAAAGTGATATACATGATGACCTTTATACAGCCAATGCATGTCTGAGGATGTTATTAGACCAGAGGTTACGATGTCTTAAAACTGAAAAAGTAATCGTAAGAGATAAGTAATCTCGACTTGCTCATCGACCTATATTTTATACATTTCCAATCTTCTTACACTTAAGGCGATTTATTCATGACGTTTTAATAACACCAATAACAAGAAATTAAGCAATGATCCTTTAATCCTCAAAGCTATCTAAAATTGACCATTATAAAGTTAATGTACGTCTTCATTAATGTCGAGGGGTAAATCATCCGATCTTTGACATATTTAAAACCGGAAGTGCACTGTTATTTGAGATTCTTAAAAGATATCAACTTTCCTGTTAGTCTCCATAAAGGAAAATATTCTGAAATGGACTAGTGATTTTGTACGATTTGGCTCGCAAATTTGGTCCAAATTCAAACTTTTTTTACAAAAATATTTACCCGGTGGATTCGCATTTTCAAGTTCAATTGATTAGACAGTCTGCTAATTTATATGAATCTAGTTTAGATATTGCTCAAAATTGGCAACACATTTTTCATTACCTTTTTGAGGCAGGGCACAAAATCAAAGCTACTGAAATATAAAACGATTAATGTAAATTGGATTTGTCATGGAAAACGTCCAGGGTATAAAAGTCCTCGTACCACACTGTAAGCCCCCCTATGCGAAATTGTTTTCAAGATGTTTTTTCTCACATTTTTGCCTGGCAAAGACAGTTCAAATGTTGTTCACAAGTGCCTTGTATCCTGAATTCCGTAAATGTTGTGATGAAATCACCAAATACGCCCGCGGACAACGCATTTTGCAGATAATTCTGCGAAACTCCACGCGACGCGTGAAAGACCTACGTTCGTGCGGTGAGCTTTCGGTAACTGAGTACTTTCTTCAGGGCAAGCAGATTAAGTTCTGCTGAATCTGAACTGAACTGATTTTATATTATATTCTTGTCAATATTCTGATCACGGAGCTACGCAGCCATTCCATATTTCTTTGGAAGCCTGTTCGGACACGGCCTTATCTGCAATTTCTTCACGCCCATGGCTCTTCTGCGCACGCGTAAGGGCACTTCGTTACTTTGCATTTCGCACATGTAATAGTACGAGTGCTAGCAAAGATTATATAGCGCCGCGTAGCGGCGCAAGATGGGTAATTTGGCCATAAAGGTGTTATCACCATGGGCGCCATTCGAGTGTGAACGTTGATGTGTGTGCTTGCCTGTCGGGGCGCCTGCGCCTGCGCATTAACATGCATTGCGCAGACGTAGTCCAACCAGAATGGCGACCATGTGATTACAACGTTTTACGCGTATTCACGGTGAACTTCCCCATCTTGCACCGCTACGCGGCGCTATACGGTCTTTGGTGTAGGGCGAACATGTATGTACATGTACTCTGCCGTGCAAAAGCCTGATCGCACATGTAGATCCGAACGAATCGCCACGGAAAGCGTGGGGTTTTGTAAAATTTCCTGCAAAACACGTTGTCCGCGGGCGTATTTAGTATTAAAACATAGCATTTATGGAATTCGGGATACTAAGCACTTGGGAAAGACATTTTGAGCTGTCTTCTGCAGGTAAAAATGTGAGAAAAAAACTGCATTGAAAAAGATGTCGCATTGTAGGAGGACTTTATACCCCGGACGTTAGTAGCAATGCAATGTAGACGTCGTCCAACCTGGGTTTACCTAGTCTAATATATTACAAAGTGGGACAAAGAAATAAACTCTTCAGCTCTTTTGAGGATTGTCACAGCAAATATATGACACTTATGATTTCTAGGAAAGTAGCACCACTTCATATTACACAACACAGGACTTCGTTGTGCAACAATTTCAAAATTATCACAAACACTAACCTGATTAGACGTCATGCATCGATGCAAATTCCTGAGCTTGACGCGCGTGTGTCTAGCAGATCACGACTTCCTTTTGGTCAAAAGAGGCATGTAATGGCGCGCATAACACCCGTCTGCACGGTACGAACGTTGTATCACCGCAGTAATGGCTGGACCGGCAGTTTCCAAATATCCACTCGACTTCCGCCGCAAGCTTCATCTGTGTTTTTTAAACGTCCTTTTTTTGAAGTTGTAGGTGCAATAGTAAGTCTGATAGTGCCACAAAACATCACGTAAAATGCAAAAGAGCCAAACATAGCATAGTACTTCAATTTAATGTACACACTCCAGGCTCACAATCAGGAATTGGTTTCGGAGACTTATCTGAGACTGAGACGTTTTGGAAATCTATAGCCTGTGTTCTTGTACTTACTTTGTGACCTTTGACCCTGATGAAGCAGACTTGACTGTTTTGTGCACTTTGCTATGTGGCCATTGATTGGTTGATTTTTCTAACGTGTACTGCAGACGCACCAACCAAAGCGAGTGAGCACCCGAAAAACGCGCGCCACATGCATTTACCCAGAGTTTCGTCGGCGGTCTATGGGCCGCATGGTTCCCTGCACAATACGGAATAATAAATAGTATGGAGCTTCTTGGGCAACCAGCGAGCCTGCGCGTTGATGCCGCCGGCCCTTCGCAGCACTGGACCTATATGATTTTTGGTAGAAAATGCACTCAAAGGCCTGTAAAGAACCATGGAAAACTTCTACCACGGAGGTCTTCAGTCGATATTGCAAGTTAAACTCCGAGAGCCCTTCAAAATACCAAAGAATGTTATTCTCCGTCAAGAGAAGTCAGCAAAAATATCTCAAAAATTGCAAAGAAGAAGCTTGGCTTGCAGTCCTTGGTGCTGAACACCAAAACAGGTACGCCGAACATAGGCCCTGTCAGCGGGGGTGCAAAGTTTTAAAAAGTGTTAGTGTTCAAAACGCCACACTCATGGTCAACATCAGTATTAAAAATTAAAAAAACCAACATAAACCACCGTTAGAGTATAAACAAAACTGTGTAGTAGAGAATGGAGTTAAACGACGGTATTCCCAACTTTACGAAAAGAACATAAAGTTATTTGCGGTCATGTGGTCTGTATTTTTGTCTGTACCACGAACGTTGACGAAAATTGTTATGGTAAAAGCAATTTCAGAACAAACGTCCCCCCAAAACCAAGGCAACACTCTCTTCATTGCACTGACCCTATTTTTTGGTGGAAATTTCAAATTGTAAATTGTCAGAAAAACTTTCTTACTGATAAACTAACTATGCAAATTTAAATCCACCATGTGTCATGTGTTAAAACACTCACAGTTTCCCCTCAAAATTCCACTCGAAACTCAAAACCCTACCCTTACTTGACAACATTAACCCTACAGTTATTGAGCATAATGTCAGTCATCTCCCAAAGTGAATTCAAATGTTAAAACGTAGTTCTCCCTTTTATTATAGGCACAGGTTCCCCCAACCTACAGTCCCCCAAAAATGAGCAATCCCAACAATCCCCCAAAAAGCACAAAATTTCATGACTGCGGACCTGTCGGAATTGACTTTCTAGACCATAGTAAGAAATGGGCCTAACTTTTCAAGGAGGAAATCTCTGAAGTTGAAAATCTCAGGATTTCATAGATACCTCCAGTACTCTTTGCAGTAAAAATTTCAGCCAAATCCGTGTCGGTCACCTTTGCCCCAAAAAATAAAAAAATTCCATGAACCCGGACCTGTCGGAATTGACTTTCTAGACCATAGTAAGAAATGGGCCTAACTTTTCAAGGAGGAAGTCTCTGAAGTTGAAACTTTCAGGATTTCATGGATACCTCCAGTACTCTTTGCAGTAAAAATTTCAGCCAAATCCGTGTCGGTCACCTTTGCCCCCCAAAATAAAAAAATTTCATGACCCCGGACCTGTTTGAATTGACTTTCTAGACCATAGTAAGAAACGGGCCTAACTTTTCAAGGAGGAAGTCTCTGAAGTTGAAACTTTCAGGATTTCATAGATACCTTCAGTACTCTTTGCAGTAAAAATTTCAGCCAAATCCGTGTCGGTCACCTTTGCCCCAAAAAATAAAAAAATTCCATGACCCCGGACCTGTCGGAATTTACTTTCTAGATGAAAGTAAGAAATGGGCCTAACTTTTCAAGGAGGAAGTCTCTGAAGTTAAAACTTTCAGGATATCATAGATACCTCCAGTACTCTTTGCAGTAAAAATTTCAGCCAAATCCGTGTCGGTCACCTTTGCCCCCCAAATGCACAAAATTTCATGACCGCGGACCTGTCGGAATTGACTTTCTAGACCATAGTAAGAAATGGGCCTAACTTTTCAAGGAGGAAGTCTCTGAAGTTGAAACTTTCAGGATTTTTTAGATACCTCCAATACTCTTTGCAGTAAAAATTTCAGCCAAATCCATGTCGGTCACCTTTGCCCCTTAAAATCACAAAATTTCATGACCGTGGACCTGTCAGAATTGACTTTCTAGACCATAGTAAGAAATGGGCCTAACTTTTCAAGGAGGAAGTCTCTGAAGTTGAAACTTTCAGGATTTTTTAGATACTTCCAATACTCTTTGCAGTAAAAATTTCAGCCAAATCCGTGTCGGTCGCCTTTTCCCCCAAAAATAAAAAAATTCCATGACCCCGGACCTGTCGGAATAGACTTTCTAGATCATAGTAAGAAATGGGCCTAACTTTTCAAGGAGGGAGTCTCTGAAGTTGAAACTTTCAGGATTTCATAGATACCTCCAGTACTCTTTGCAGTAAAAATTTCAGCCAAATCCGTGTCGGTCACCTTTGCCCCCAAAAATAAAAAAATTTCATGACCCCGGACCTGTTGGAATTTACTTTCTAGATGAAAGTAAGAAATGGGCCTAACTTTTCAAGGAGGAAGTCTCTGAAGTTGAAACTTTCATGATTTCATAGATACCTCCAGTACTCTTTGCAGTAAAAATTTCAGCCAAATCCGTGTCCGTCACCTTTGCCCCCAAAAATAAAAAAATTTCATGACCCCGGACCTGTTCGAATTTACTTTCTAGATGAAAGTAAGAAATGGGCCTAACTTTTCAAGGAGAAAGTGTCTGAAGTTAAAACTTTCAGGATATCATAGATACCTCCAGTACTCTTTGCAGTAAAGATTTCAGCCAAATCCGTGTCGGTCGCCTTTTCCCCCAAAAATAAAAAAATTCCATGACCCCGGACCTGTCGGAATAGACTTTCTAGATCATAGTAAGAAATGGGCCTTACCTTTTTACTTGCAGTAAAAATTTCAGCCAAATCCGTGTCGGTCACCTTTGCCCCCAAAAATAAAAAATTTCATGACCCCGGACCTGTTGGAATTTACTTTCTAGATGAAATTAAGAAATGGGCCTAACTTTTCAAGGAGGAAGTCTCTGAAGTTGAAACTTTCAGGATTTCATAGATACCTCCAGTACTCTTTGCAGTAAAAATTTCAGCCAAATCCGTGTCCGTCACCTTTGCCCCCAAAAATAAAAAAATTTCATGACCCCGGACCTGTTGGAATTTACTTTCTAGATGAAAGTAAGAAATGGGCCTAACTTTTCAAGGACAAAGTGTCTGAAGTTAAAACTTTCAGGATATCATAGATACCTCCAGTACTCTTTGCAGTAAAAATTTCAGCCAAATCCGTGTCGGTCACCTTTGCCCCAAAAAATAAAAAAATTCCATGACCCCGGACCTGTCGGAATTTACTTTCTAGACCATAGTAAGAAATGGGCCTAACTTTTCAAGGAGGAAGTCTCTGAAGTTAAAACTTTCAGGATATCATAGATACCTCCAGTACTCTTTGCAGTAAAAATTTCAGCCAAATCCGTGTCGGTCACCTTTGCCCCCAAAAATCAAAAAATTTCATGACCCCGGACCTGTCGGAATTGACTTTCTAGACCATAGTAAGAAATGGGCCTAACTTTTCAAGGAAGAAGTCTCTGAAGTTGAAACTTTCAGGATTTTTTAGATACCTCCAATACTCCTTGCAGTAAAAATTCCAGCCAAATCCATGTTGGTCACCTGTGCCCCTTAAAATCACAAAATTTCATGACCGCGGACCTGTCGGAATTGACTTTCTTGGCGATACTAAGAAATAAGTGTAACTTTTCGAGGAGGAATTCTCTGAAGTTGAAACTCTCAGGATTTCATAGATACCTCCAGTACTCTTTGCAGTAAAAATTTCAGCCAAATCCGTGTCGGTCACCTTTGCCCCCAAAAATTAAAAAAATTCCATGACCCCGGACCTGTCGGAATTTACTTTCTAGATGAAAGTAAGAAATGGGCCTAACTTTTCAAGGAGGAAGTCTCTGAAATTGAAACTTTCAGGATATCATAGACACCTCCAGTACTCTTTGCAGTAAAAATTTCAGCCAAATCCGTGACGGTCACCTTTGCCCCCCAAAAGCACAAAATTTCATGACCGCGGACCTGTCGGAATTGACTTTCTAGACCATAGTAAGAAATGGGCCTAACTTTTCAAGGAGGAAGTCTCTGAAGTTGAAACTTTCATGATTTCATAGATACCTCCAGTACTCTTTGCAGTAAAAATTTCAGCCAAATCCGTGTCGGTCACCTTTGCCCCCAAAAATAAAAAAATTCCATGACCCCGGACCTGTCGGAATTTACTTTCTAGACCATAGTAAGAAATGGGCCTAACTTTTCAAGGAGGAAGTCTCTGAAGTTAAAACTTTCAGGATATCATAGATACCTCCAGTACTCTTTGCAGTAAAAATTTCAGCCAAATCCGTGTCGGTCACCTTTGCCCCCAAAAATAAAAAATTTTCATAACCCCGGACCTGTCGGAATTGACTTTCTAGACCATAGTAAGAAATGGGCCTAACTTTTCAAGGAGGAAGTCTCTGAAGTTGAAACTTTCAGGATTTCATAGATACCTCCAGTACTCTTTGCAGTAAAAATTTCAGCCAAATCCGTGTCGGTCACCTTTGCCCCCCAAAATAAAAAAATTTCATGACCCCGGACCTGTTTGAATTGACTTTCTAGACCATAGTAAGAAACGGGCCTAACTTTTCAAGGAGGAAGTCTCTGAAGTTGAAACTTTCAGGATTTCATAGATACCTTCAGTACTCTTTGCAGTAAAAATTTCAGCCAAATCCGTGTCGGTCACCTTTGCCCCAAAAAATAAAAAAATTCCATGAACCCGGACCTGTCGGAATTGACTTTCTAGATGAAAGTAAGAAATGGGCCTAACTTTTCAAGGAGGAAGTCTCTGAAGTTAAAACTTTCAGGATATCATAGATACCTCCAGTACTCTTTGCAGTAAAAATTTCAGCCAAATCTGTCGGTCACCTTTGCCCCCCAAATGCACAAAATTTTATGACCGCGGACCTGTCGGAATTGACTTTCTAGACCATAGTAAGAAATGGGCCTAACTTTTCAAGGAGGAAGTCTCTGAAGTTGAAACTTTCATGATTTCATAGATACCTCCAATACTCTTTGCAGTAAAAATTTCAGCCAAATCCATGTCGGTCACCTTTGCCCCTTAAAATCACAAAATTTCATGACCGTGGACCTGTCAGAATTGACTTTCTAGACCATAGTAAGAAATGGGCCTAACTTTTCAAGGAGGAAGTCTCTGAAGTTGAAACTTTCAGGATTTTTTAGATACTTCCAATACTCTTTGCAGTAGAGATTTCAGCCAAATCCGTGTCGGTCGCCTTTTCCCCCAAAAATAAAAAAATTCCATGACCCCGGACCTGTCGGAATAGACTTTCTAGACCATAGTAAGAAATGGGCCTAACTTTTCAAGGAGGAAGTCTCTGAAGTTGAAACTTTCATGATTTCATAGATACCTCCAGTACTCTTTGCAGTAAAAATTTCAGCCAAAACCGTGTCCGTCACCTTTGCCCCCAAAAATAAAAAAATTTCATGACCCCGGACCTGTTCGAATTTACTTTCTAGATGAAAGTAAGAAATGGGCCTAACTTTTCAAGGAGAAAGTGTCTGAAGTTAAAACTTTCAGGATATCATAGATACCTCCAGTACTCTTTGCAGTAAAGATTTCAGCCAAATCCGTGTCGGTCGCCTTTTCCCCCCAAAATAAAAAAATTCCATGACCCCGGACCTGTCGGAATAGACTTTCTAGATCATAGTAAGAAATGGGCCTAACTTTTTTACTTGCAGTAAAAATTTCAGCCAAATCCGTGTCGGTCACCTTTGCCCCCAAAAATAAAAAATTTCATGACCCCGGACCTGTTGGAATTTACTTTCTAGATGAAAGTAAGAAATGGGCCTAACTTTTCAAGGAGGAAGTCTCTGAAGTTGAAACTTTCATGATTTCATAGATACCTCCAGTACTCTTTGCAGTAAAAATTTCAGCCAAATCCGTGTCCGTCACCTTTGCCCCCAAAAATAAAAAAATTTCATTACCCCGGACCTGTTGGAATTTACTTTCTAGATGAAAGTAAGAAATGGGCCTAACTTTTCAAGGAGAAAGTGTCTGAAGTTAAAACTTTCAGGATATCATAGATACCTCCAGTACTCTTTGCAGTAAAAATTTCAGCCAAATCCGTGTCGGTCACCTTTGCCCCCAAAAAGCACAAAATTTCATGACCGCGGACCTGTCGGAATTGACTTTCTAGACCATAGTGAGAAATGGGCCTAACTTTTCAAGGAGGAAGTCTCTGAAGTTGAAACTTTCATGATTTCATAGATACCTCCAGTACTCTTTGCAGTAAAAATTTCAGCCAAATCCGTGTCGGTCACCTTTGCCCCAAAAAATAAAAAAATTCCATGACCCCGGACCTGTCGGAATTTACTTTCTAGACCATAGTAAGAAATGGGCCCAACTTTTCAAGGAGGAAGTCTCTGAAGTTAAAACTTTCAGGATATCATAGATACCTCCAGTACTCTTTGCAGTAAAAATTTCAGCCAAATCCGTGTCGGTCACCTTTGCCCCCAAAAAGCACAAAATTTCATGACTGCGGACCTGTCGGAATTGACTTTCTAGACCATAGTAAGAAATGGGCCTAACTTTTCAAGGAGGAAATCTCTGAAGTTGAAAATCTCAGGATTTCATAGATACCTCCAGTACTCTTTGCAGTAGAGATTTCAGCCAAATCCGTGTCGGTCGCCTTTTCCCCCAAAAATAAAAAAATTCCATGACCCCGGACCTGTCGGAATAGACTTTCTAGATCATAGTAAGAAATGGGCCTAACTTTTCAAGGAGGGAGTCTCTGAAGTTGAAACTTTCAGGATTTCATAGATACCTCCAGTACTCTTTGCAGTAAAAATTTCAGCCAAATCCGTGTCGGTCACCTTTGCCCCCAAAAATAAAAAATTTCATGACCCCGGACCTGTTGGAATTTACTTTCTAGATGAAAGTAAGAAATGGGCCTAACTTTTCAAGGAGGAAGTCTCTGAAGTTGAAACTTTCATGATTTCATAGATACCTCCAGTACTCTTTGCAGTAAAAATTTCAGCCAAATCCGTGTCCGTCACCTTTGCCCCCCAAAAAAAAAAATTTCATGACCCCGGACCTGTTGGAATTTACTTTCTAGATGAAAGTAAGAAATGGGCCTAACTTTTCAAGGAGGAAGTCTCTAAAGTTGAAACTTTCAGGATTTCATAGATACCTCCAGTACTCTTTGCAGTAAAAATTTCAGCCAAATCCGTGTCGGTCACCTTTGCCCCCAAAAATAAAAAAATTTCATGACCCCGGACCTGTCGGAATTGACTTTCTAGACCATAGTAAGAAACGGGCCTAACTTTTCAAGGAGGAAGTCTCTGAAGTTGAAACTTTCAGGATTTCATAGATACCTCCAGTACTCTTTGCAGTAAAAATTTCAGCCAAATCCGTGTCGGTCACCTTTGCCCCCGAAAAAATAAAAAAATTCCATGAACCCGGACCTGTCGGAATTTACTTTCTAGATGAAAGTAAGAAATGGGCCTAACTTTTCAAGGAGAAAGTGTCTGAAGTTAAAACTTTCAGGATTTCATGGATACCTCCAGTACTCTTTGCAGTAAAAATTTCAGCCAAATCCGTGTCGGTCACCTTTGCCCCCCAAAATAAAAAATTTTCATAACCCCGGACCTGTCGGAATTGACTTTCTAGACCATAGTAAGAAATGGGCCTAACTTTTCAAGGAGGAAGTCTCTGAAGTTGAAACTTTCATGATTTCATAGATACCTTCAGTACTCTTTGCAGTAAAAATTTCAGCCAAATCCGTGTCGGTCACCTTTGCCCCAAAAAATAAAAAATTCCATGACCCCGGACCTGTCGGAATTTACTTTCTAGATGAAAGTAAGAAATGGGCCTAACTTTTCAAGGAGGAAGTCTCTGAAGTTAAAACTTTCAGGATATCATAGATACCTCCAGTACTCTTTGCAGTAAAAATTTCAGCCAAATCTGTCGGTCACCTTTGCCCCCCAAATGCACAAAATTTCATGACCGCGGACCTGTCGGAATTGACTTTCTAGACCATAGTAAGAAACGGGCCTAACTTTTCAAGGAGGAAGTCTCTGAAGTTGAAACTTTCATGATTTCATAGATACCTCCAATACTCTTTGCAGTAAAAATTTCAGCCAAATCCATGTCGGTCACCTTTGCCCCTTAAAATCACAAAATTTCATGACCGTGGACCTGTCAGAATTGACTTTCTAGACCATAGTAAGAAATGGGCCTAACTTTTCAAGGAGGAAGTCTCTGAAGTTGAAACTTTCAGGATTTTTTAGATACTTCCAATACTCTTTGCAGTAGAGATTTCAGCCAAATCCGTGTCGGTCGCCTTTTCCCCCAAAAATAAAAAAATTCCATGACCCCGGACCTGTCGGAATAGACTTTCTAGATCATAGTAAGAAATGGGCCTAACTTTTCAAGGAGGGAGTCTCTGAAGTTGAAACTTTCAGGATTTCATAGATACCTCCAGTACTCTTTGCAGTAAAAATTTCAGCCAAATCCGTGTCGGTCACCTTTGCCCCCAAAAATAAAAAAATTTCATGACCCCGGACCTGTTGGAATTTACTTTCTAGATGAAAGTAAGAAATGGGCCTAACTTTTCAAGGAGGAAGTCTCTGAAGTTGAAACTTTCATGATTTCATAGATACCTCCAGTACTCTTTGCAGTAAAAATTTCAGCCAAATCCGTGTCCGTCACCTTTGCCCCCAAAAATAAAAAAATTTCATGACCCCGGACCTGTTGGAATTTACTTTCTAGATGAAAGTAAGAAATGGGCCTAACTTTTCAAGGAGAAAGTGTCTGAAGTTAAAACTTTCAGGATATCATAGATACCTCCAGTACTCTTTGCAGTAGAGATTTCAGCCAAATCCGTGTCGGTCGCCTTTTCCCCCCAAAAATAAAAAAATTCCATGACCCCTGACCTATCGGAATAGACTTTCTAGATCATAGTAAGAAATGGGCCTTACCTTTTTACTTGCAGTAAAATTTCAGCCAAATCCGTGTCGGCCCCCTTTGCCCAAAAAAATAAAAAATTTCATGACCCCGGACCTGTTGGAATTTACTTTCTAGATGAAAGTAAGAAATGGGCCTAACTTTTCAAGGAGGAAGTCTCTGAAGTTGAAACTTTCAGGATTTCATAGATACCTCCAGTACTCTTTGCAGTAAAAATTTCAGCCAAATCCGTGTCCGTCACCTTTGCCCCCAAAAATAAAAAAATTTCATGACCCCGGACCTGTTGGAATTTACTTTCTAGATGAAAGTAAGAAATGGGCCTAACTTTTCAAGGACAAAGTGTCTGAAGTTAAAACTTTCAGGATATCATAGATACCTCCAGTACTCTTTGCAGTAAAAATTTCAGCCAAATCCGTGTCGGTCACCGTTGCCCCCAAAAAGCACAAAATTTCATGACCGCGGACCTGTCGGAATTGACTTTCTAGACCATAG
>NC_141778.1:21403472-21449217 GCF_054643075.1 Acanthaster planci | reverse complement strand
TTGCAGTAAAAATTTCAGCCAAATCCGTGTCGGTCACCTTTGCCCCAAAAAATCAAAAAATTTCATGACCCCGGACCTGTCGGAATTGACTTTCTAGACCATAGTAAGAAATGGGCCTAACTTTTCAAGGAGGAAGTCTCTGAAGTTGAAACTTTCAGGATTTCGTAGATACCTTCAGTACTCTTTGCATTAAAAATTTCAGCCGAATCAGTGTCGGTCACCTTTGCCCCAAAAAATAAAAATATTCCATGACCCCGGACCTGTCGGAATTTACTTTCTAGATGAAAGTAAGAAATGGGCCTAACTTTTCAAGGAGGAAGTCTCTGAAGTTAAAACTTTCAGGACATCATAGATACCTCCAGTACTCTTTGCAGTAAAAATTTCAGCCAAATCCGTGTTGGTCACCTTTGCCCCCCAAAAGCACAAAATTTCATGACCGCGGCCCTGTCGGCATTGACTTTCTAGATCATAGTAAGAAATGGGCCTAACTTTTCAAGGAGGATTTCTCTGAAGTTGAAACTCTCAGGATTTCATAGATACCTCCAGTACTCTTTGCAGTAGAGATTTCAGCCAAATCCGTGTCGGTCGCCTTTTCCCCCAAAAATAAAAAAATTCCATGACCCCGGACCTGTCGGAATAGACTTTCTAGATCATAGTAAGAAATGGGCCTAACTTTTCAAGGAGGAAGTCTCTGAAGTTGAAACTTTCAGGATTTCATAGATACCTTCAGTACTCTTTGCAGTAAAAATTTCAGCCAAATCCGTGTCGGTCACCTTTGCCCCCAAAAATAAAAAAATTTCATGACCCCGGACCTGTCGGAATTTACTTTCTAGATGAAAGTAAGAAATGGGCCTAACTTTTCAAGGAGAAAGTGTCTGAAGTTAAAACTTTCAGGATTTCATAGATACCTTCAATACTCTTTGCAGTAAAAATTTCAGCCAAATCCGTGTCGGTCACCTTTGCCCCTAAAAATAAAAAAATTTCATGACCCCCGACCTGTCGGAATTGACTTTCTAGACCATAGTAAGAAATGGGCCTAACTTTTCAAGGAGGAAGTCTCTGAAGTTGAAACTTTCATGATTTCATAGATACCTCCAGTACTCTTTGCAGTAAAAATATCAGTCAAATCCGTGTCGGTCGCCTTTTCCCCAAAAAATAAAAAAATTCCATGACCCCGGACCTGTCAGAATTGACTTTCTAGATCATAGTAAGAAATGGGCCTAACTTTTCAAGGAGAAAGTGTCTGAAGTTAAAACTTTCAGGATATCATAGATACCTCCAGTACTCTTTGCAGTAAAAATTTCAGCCAAATCCGTGTCGGTCACCTTTGCCCCCAAAAATCAAAAAATTTCATGACCCCGGACCTGTCGGAATTGACTTTCTAGACCATAGGAAGAAATGGGCCTATTTTTTCAAGGAGGAAGTCTCTGAAGTTTAAACTTTTAGGATTTCATAGATACCTCCAGTACTCTTTGCAGTAAAAATTTCAGCCAAATCCGTGTCGGTCACCTTTGCCCCCAAAAATCAAAAAATTTCATGACCCCGGACCTGTCGGAATTGACTTTCTAGACCATAGTAAGAAATGGGCCTAACTTTTCAAGGAGGAAGTCTCTGAAGTTGAAACTTTCAGGATTTTGTAGATACCTTCAGTACTCTTTGCAGTAAAAATTTCAGCCAAATCCGTGTCGGTCACCTTTGCCCCAAAAAATAAAAAAATTCCATGACCCCGGACCTGTCGGAATTTACTTTCTAGATGAAAGTAAGAAATGGGCTTAACTTTTCAAGGAGAAAGTGTCTGAAGTTAAAACTTTCAGGATTTCATGGATACCTCCAGTACTCTTTGCAGTAAAAATTTCAGCCAAATCCGTGTCGGTCACCGTTGCCCCCAAAAATAAAAAAATTTCATGACCCCGGACCTGTCGGAATTGACTTTCTAGACCATAGTAAGAAATGGGCCTAACTTTTCAAGGAGGAAGTCTCTGAAGTTGAAACTTTCATGATTTCATAGATACCTTCAGTACTCTTTGCAGTAAAAATTTCAGCCAAATCCGTGTCGGTCACCTTTGCCCCCCAAAAGCACAAAATTTCATGACCGCGGACCTGTCGGAATTGACTTTCTAGACCATAGTAAGAAATGGGCCTAACTTTTCAAGGAGGAAGTCTCTGAAGTTGAAACTCTCAGGATTTCGTAGATATCTTCAGTACTCTTTGCAGTAAAAATTTCAGCCAAATCCGTGTCGGTCACCTTTGCCCCCAAAAATAAAAAAATTCCATGACCCCGGACCTGTCGGAATTGACTTTCTTGGCAATACTGAAAAATGGGCCTAACTTTTCAAGGAGGAAGTCTCTGAAGTTGAAACTTTCATGATTTCAGAGATACCTCCAGTACTCTTTGCAGTAAAAATTTCAGCCAAATCCGTGTCGGTCACCTTTGCCCCCAAAAATAAAAAAATTTCATGACCCCGGACCTGTCGGAATTGACTTTCTAGACCATAGTAAGAAATGGGCCTAACTTTTCAAGGAGGACGTCTCTGAAGTTGAAACTTTCAGGATTTTGTAGATACCTTCAGTACTCTTTGCAGTAAAAATTTCAGCCAAATCCGTGTCGGTCACCTTTGCCCCCAAAAATAAAAAAATTTCATGACCCCGGACCTGTCGGAATAGACTTTCTAGATCATAGTAAGAAATGGGCCTAACTTTTCAAGGAGGAAGTCTCTGAAGTTGAAACTTTCAGGATTTCATAGATACCTCCAGTACTCTTTGCAGTAGAGATTTCAGCCAAATCCGTGTCGGTCGCCTTTTCCCCCCCCCCAAAAAAATTCCATGACCCCGGACCTGTCGGATTTCATAGATACCTCCAGTACTCTTTGCAGTAGAGATTTCAGCCAAATCCGTGTCGGTCGCCTTTTCCCCCCCAAAAAAAAATTTCCATGACCCCGGACCTGTCTGAAGAGACTTTCTAGATCATAGTAAGAAATGGGCCTAACTTTTCAAGGAGGAAGTCTCTGAAGTTGAAACTTTCAGGATTTCATAGATACCTCCAGTACTCTTTGCAGTAAAAATTTCAGCCAAATCCGTGTCGGTCACCTTTGCCCCAAAAAATAAAAAAATTCCATGACCCCGGACCTGTCGGAATTTACTTTCTAGATGAAAGTAAGAAATGGGCCTAACTTTTCAAGGAGGAAGTCTCTGAAGTTAAAACTTTCAGGATATCATAGATACCTCCAGTACTCTTTGCAGTAGAGATTTCAGCCAAATCCGTGTCGGTCACCTTTGCCCCCAAAAAGCACAAAATTTCATGACCGCGGACCTGTCGGAATTGACTTTCTAGACCATAGTAAGAAATGGGCCTAACTTTTCAAGGAGGAATTCTCTGAAGTTGAAACTCTCAGGATTTCATAGATACCTCCAGTACTCTTTGCAGTAGAGATTTCAGCCAAATCCGTGTCGGTCACCTTTGCCCCCAAAAATAAAAAAATTTCATGACCCCGGACCTGTTGGAATTTACTTTCTAGATGAAAGTAAGAAATGGGACTAACTTTTCAAGGAGGAAGTCTCTGAAGTTGAAACTTTCATGATTTCATAGATACCTCCAGTACTCTTTGCAGTAAAAATTTCAGTCAAATCCGTGTCGGTCGCCTTTTCCCCCAAAAATAAAAAAATTCCATGACCCCGGACCTGTCAGAATTGACTTTCTAGATCATAGTAAGAAATGGGCCTAACTTTTCAAGGAGGAAGTCTCTGAAGTTAAAACTTTCAGGATATCATAGATACCTCCAGTACTCTTTGCAGTAGAGATTTCAGCCAGATCCGTGTCGGTCACCTTTGCCCCCAAAAAGCACAAAATTTCATGACCGCGGACCTGTCGGAATTGACTTTCTAGATGAAAGTAAGAAATGGGCCTAACTTTTCAAGGAGGAAGTCTCTGAAGTTAAAACTTTCAGGATATCATAGATACCTCCAGTACTCTTTGCAGTAGAGATTTCAGCCAGATCCGTGTCGGTCACCTTTGCCCCCAAAAAGCACAAAATTTCATGACCGCGAACCTGTCGGAATTGACTTTCTAGACCATAGTAAGAAATGGGCCTAACTTTTCAAGGAGGAATTCTCTGAAGTTGAAACTCTCAGGATTTCATAGATACCTCCAGTACTCTTTGCAGTAGAGATTTCAGCCAAATCCGTGTCGGTCACCTTTTCCCCCAAAAATAAAAAAATTTCATGACCCCGGACCTGTTGGAATTTACTTTCTAGATGAAAGTAAGAAATGGGACTAACTTTTCAAGGAGGAAGTCTCTGAAGTTGAAACTTTCATGATTTCATAGATACCTCCAGTACTCTTTGCAGTAAAAATTTCAGTCAAATCCGTGTCGGTCGCCTTTTCCCCCCAAAATAAAAAAATTCCATGACCCCGGACCTGTCAGAATTGACTTTCTAGATCATAGTAAGAAATGGGCCTAACTTTTCAAGGAGGAAGTCTCTGAAGTTAAAACTTTCAGGATATCATAGATACCTCCAGTACTCTTTGCAGTAGAGATTTCAGCCAAATCCGTGTCGGTCACCTTTGCCCCCAAAAAGCACAAAATTTCATGACCGCGGACCTGTCGGAATTGACTTTCTAGACCATAGTAAGAAATGGGCCTAACTTTTCAAGGAGGAATTCTCTGAAGTTGAAACTCTCAGGATTTCATAGATACCTCCAGTACTCTTTGCAGTAGAGATTTCAGCCAAATCCGTGTCGGTCACCTTTTCCCCCAAAAATAAAAAAATTTCATGACCCCGGACCTGTTGGAATTTACTTTCTAGATGAAAGTAAGAAATGGGACTAACTTTTCAAGGAGGAAGTCTCTGAAGTTGAAACTTTCATGATTTCATAGATACCTCCAGTACTCTTTGCAGTAAAAATTTCAGTCAAATCCGTGTCGGTCGCCTTTTCCCCCAAAAATAAAAAAATTCCATGACCCCGGACCTGTCAGAATTGACTTTCTAGATCATAGTAAGAAATGGGCCTAACTTTTCAAGGAGAAAGTGTCTGAAGTTAAAACTTTCAGGATATCATAGATACCTCCAGTACTCTTTGCAGTAAAAATTTCAGCCAAATCCGTGACGGTCACCTTTGCCCCCCAAAAGCACAAAATTTCATGACCGCGGACCTGTCGGAATTGACTTTCTAGACCATAGTAAGAAATGGGCCTAACTTTTCAAGGAGGAATTCTCTGAAGTTGAAACTCTCAGGATTTCATAAATACCTCCAGTACTCTTTGCAGTAGAGATTTCAGCCAAATCCGTGTCGGTCACCTTTGCCCCCAAAAATAAAAAAATTCCATGACCCCGGACCTGTCGGAATTTACTTTCTAGATGAAAGTAAGAAATGGGCCTAACTTTTCAAGGAGGAAGTCTCTGAAGTTGAAACTTTCATGATTTCATAGATACCTCCAGTACTCTTTGCAGTAAAAATTTCAGCCAAATCCGTGTCGGTCGCCTTTTCCCGAAAAAATAAAAAAATTTCATGACCCCGGACCTGTCAGAATTGACTTTCTAGATCATAGTAAGAAATGGGCCTAACTTTTCAAGTAGAATGTGTCTGAAGTTAAAACTTTCAGGATATCATAGATACCTCCAGTACTCTTTGCAGTAAAAATTTCAGCCAAATCCGTGTCGGTCACCTTTGCCCCCCAAAAGCACAAAATTTCATGACCGCGGACCTGTCGGAATTGACTTTCTAGACCATAGTAAGAAATGGGCCTAACTTTTCAAGGAGGAATTCTCTGAAGTTGAAACTCTCAGGATTTCATAGATACCTCCAGTACTCTTTGCAGTAGAGATTTCAGCCAAATCCGTGTCGGTCACCTTTGCCCCCAAAAATAAAAAAATTCCATGACCCCGGACCTGTCGGAATTTACTTTCTAGATGAAAGTAAGAAATGGGCCTAACTTTTCAAGGAGGAAGTCTCTGAAGTTAAAACTTTCAGGATATCATAGATACCACCAGTACTCTTTGCAGTAAAAATTTCAGCCAAATCCGTGTCGGTCGCCTTTTCCCCCAAAAATAAAAAAAATTCCATGACCCCGGACCTGGCGGAATAGACTTTCTAGATCATAGTAAGAAATGGGCCTAACTTTTCAAGGAGGAAGTCTCTGAAGTTGAAACTTTCAGGATTTCATAGATACCTCCAGTACTCTTTGCAGTAAAAATTTCAGCCAAATCCGTGTCGGTCACCTTTGCCCCCAAAAATAAAAAATTTCATGACCCCGGACCTGTCGGAATTGACTTTCTAGACCATAGTAAGAAATGGGCCTAACTTTTCAAGGAGGAAGTCTCTGAAGTTAAAACTTTCAGGATATCATAGATACCTCCAGTACTCTTTGCAGTAAAAATTTCAGCCAAATCCGTGTCGGTCACCTTTGCCCCAAAAAATAAAAAATTTCATGACCCCGGACTTGTCGGAATTGACTTTCTAGACCATAGTAAGAAATGGGCCTAACTTTTCAAGGAGGAAGTCTCTGAAGTTGAAACTTTCATGATTTCATAGATACCTCCAGTACTCTTTGCAGTAAAAATTTCAGCCAAATCCGTGTCGGTCACCTTTGCCCCCCAAAATAAAAAAATTTCATGACCCCGGACCTGTCGGAATTTACTTTCTAGATGAAAGTAAGAAATGGGACTAACTTTTCAAGGAGAACGTGTCTGAAGTTGAAACTTTCAGGATTTCATAGATACCTCCAGTACTCTTTGCAGTAAAAATTTCAGCCAAATCCGTGTCGGTCACCTTTGCCCCCAAAAATAAAAAATTTCATGACCCCGGACCTGTCGGAATTGACTTTCTAGACCATAGTAAGAAATGGGCCTAACTTTTCAAGGAGGAAGTCTCTAAAGTTGAAACTTTCATGATTTCATAGATATTTCCAGTACTCTTTGCAGTAAAAATTTCAGCCAAATCCGTGTCGGTCACCTTTGCCCCCCAAAATAAAACAATTTCATGACCCCGGACCTGTTGGAATTTACTTTCTAGATGAAAGTAAGAAATGGGACTAACTTTTCAAGGAGAACTTGTCTGAAGTTAAAACTTTCATGATTTCATTGATACCTCCAGTACTCTTTGCAGTAAAAATTTCAGCCAAATCCGTGTCGGTCACCTTTGCCCCCCAAAAATAAAAAAAATCCATGACCCCGGACCTGTCGGAATTTACTTTCTAGATGAAAGTAAGAAATGGGCCTAACTTTTCAAGGAGGAAGTCTCTGAAGTTGAAACTTTCATGATTTCATAGATACCTCCAGTACTCTTTGCAGTAAAAATTTCAGCCAAATCCGTGTCGGTCACCTTTGCCCCAAAAAATCAAAAAATTTCATGACCCCGGACCTGTCGGAATTGACTTTCTAGACCATAGTAAGAAATGGGCCTAACTTTTCAAGGAGAAAGTGTCTGAAGTTAAAACTTTCAGGATATCATAGATACCTCCAGTACTCTTTGCAGTAGAGATTTCAGCCAAATCCGTGTCGGTCACCTTTGCCCCCAAAAATAAAAAAATTCCATGACCCCGGACCTGTCGGAATTTACTTTCTAGATGAAAGTAAGAAATGGGCCTAACTTTTCAAGGAGGAAGTCTCTGAAGTTGAAACTTTCAGGATTTCATAGATACCACCAGTACTCTTTGCAGTAAAAATTTCAGCCAAATCCGTGTCGGTCACCTTTGCCCCAAAAAATAAAAAATTTCATGACCCCGGACCTGTCGGAATTGACTTTCTAGACCATAGTAAGAAATGGGCCTAACTTTTCAAGGAGGAAGTCTCTGAAGTTGAAACTTTCATGATTTCATAGATACCTCCAGTACTCTTTGCAGTAAAAATTTCAGCCAAATCCGTGTCGGTCACCTTTGCCCCCCAAAATAAAAAAATTTCATGACCCCGGACCTGTTGGAATTTACTTTCTAGATGAAAGTAAGAAATGGGACTAACTTTTCAAGGAGAACGTGTCTGAAGTTGAAACTTTCAGGATTTCATAGATACCTCCAGTACTCTTTGCAGTAAAAATTTCAGCCAAATCCGTGTCGGTCACCTTTGCCCCCAAAAATAAAAAATTTCATGACCCCGGACCTGTCGGAATTGACTTTCTAGACCATAGTAAGAAATGGGCCTAACTTTTCAAGGAGGAAGTCTCTAAAGTTGAAACTTTCATGATTTCATAGATATTTCCAGTACTCTTTGCAGTAAAAATTTCAGCCAAATCCGTGTCGGTCACCTTTGCCCCCCAAAATAAAACAATTTCATGACCCCGGACCTGTTGGAATTTACTTTCTAGATGAAAGTAAGAAATGGGACTAACTTTTCAAGGAGAACTTGTCTGAAGTTAAAACTTTCATGATTTCATAGATACCTCCAGTACTCTTTGCAGTAAAAATTTCAGCCAAATCCGTGTCGGTCACCTTTGCCCCCAAAAAATAAAAAAATTCCATGACCCCGGACCTGTCGGAATTTACTTTCTAGATGAAAGTAAGAAATGGGCCTAACTTTTCAAGGAGGAAGTCTCTGAAGTTGAAACTTTCATGATTTCATAGATACCTCCAGTACTCTTTGCAGTAAAAATTTCAGCCAAATCCGTGTCGGTCACCTTTGCCCCCCAAAAGCACAAAATTTCATGACCGCGGACCTGTCGGAATTGACTTTCTAGACCATAGTAAGAAATGGGCCTAACTTTTCAAGGAGAAAGTGTCTGAAGTTAAAACTTTCAGGATATCATAGATACCTCCAGTACTCTTTGCAGTAGAGATTTCAGCCAAATCCGTGTCGGTCACCTTTGCCCCCAAAAATAAAAAAATTCCATGACCCCGGACCTGTCGGAATTTACTTTCTAGATGAAAGTAAGAAATGGGCCTAACTTTTCAAGGAGGAAGTCTCTGAAGTTGAAACTTTCAGGATTTCATAGATACCTCCAGTACTCTTTGCAGTAAAAATTTCAGCCAAATCCGTGTCGGTCACCTTTGCCCCAAAAAATAAAAAATTCCATGACCCCGGACCTGTCGGAATTGACTTTCTAGACCATAGTAAGAAATGGGCCTAACTTTTCAAGGAGGAAGTCTCTGAAGTTGAAACTTTCATGATTTCATAGATACCTCCAGTACTCTTTGCAGTAAAAATTTCAGCCAAATCCGTGTCGGTCACCTTTGCCCCCCAAAATAAAAAAATTTCATGACCCCGGACCTGTTGGAATTTACTTTCTAGATGAAAGTAAGAAATGGGACTAACTTTTCAAGGAGAACGTGTCTGAAGTTAAAACTTTCAGGATTTCATAGATACCTCCAGTACTCTTTGCAGTAAAAATTTCAGCCAAATCCGTGTCGGTCACCTTTGCCCCCCAAAAGCACAAAATTTCATGACCGCGGACCTGT
Organism: Acanthaster planci; assembly: GCF_054643075.1. Lineage (NCBI taxonomy): Eukaryota > Metazoa > Echinodermata > Asteroidea > Valvatida > Acanthasteridae > Acanthaster > Acanthaster planci. The sequence continues at coordinate 21,439,834 of NC_141778.1, read as the reverse complement.
CGGAATTGACTTTCTAGACCATAGTAAGAAATGGGCCTAACTTTTCAAGGAGGAATTCTCTGAAGTTGAAACTCTCAGGATTTCATAGATACCTCCAATACTCTTTGCAGTAAAAATTTCAGCCAAATCCGTGTCGGTCACCTTTGCCCCCAAAAATAAAAAAATTCCATGACCCCGGACCTGTCGGAATTTACTTTCTAGATGAAAGTAAGAAATGGGCCTAACTTTTCAAGGAGGAAGTCTCTGAAGTTAAAACTTTCATGATTTCATAGATACCTCCAGTACTCTTTGCAGTAAAAATTTCAGCCAAATCCGTGTCGGTCGCCTTTTCCCCCCAAAATAAAAAAATTCCATGACTCCGGACCTGTCGGAATAGACTTTCTAGATCATAGTAAGAAATGGGCCTAACTTTTCAAGGAGGAAGTCTCTGAAGTTGAAACTTTCAGGATTTCATAGATACCTCCAGTACTCTTTGCAGTAAAAATTTCAGCCAAATCCGTGTCGGTCACCTTTGCCCCCCCAAAATAAAACAATTTCATGACCCCGGACCTGTTGGAATTTACTTTCTAGATGAAAGTAAGAAATGGGCCTAACTTTTCAAGGAGAACGTGTCTGAAGTTAAAACTTTCAGGATTTCATAGATACCTCCAGTACTCTTTGCAGTAAAAATTTCAGCCAAATCCGTGTCGGTCACCTTTGCCCCCCAAAAGCACAAAATTTCATGACCGCGGACCTGTCGGAATTGACTTTCTAGACCATAGTAAGAAATGGGCCTAACTTTTCAAGGAGGAATTCTCTGAAGTTGAAACTTTCATGATTTCATAGATACCTCCAGTACTCTTTGCAGTAAAAATTTCAGCCAAATCCGTGTCGGTCGCCTTTTCCCCCCAAAATAAAAAAATTCCATGACCCCGGACCTGTCGGAATAGACTTTCTAGATCATAGTAAGAAATGGGCCTAACTTTTCAAGGAGGAAGTCTCTGAAGTTGAAACTTTCAGGATTTCATAGATACCTCCAGTACTCTTTGCAGTAAAAATTTCAGCCAAATCCGTGTCGGTCACCTTTGCCCCCCAAAAGCACAAAATTTCATGACCGCGGACCTGTCGGAATTGACTTTCTAGACCATAGTAAGAAATGGGCCTAACTTTTCAAGGAGGAATTCTCTGAAGTTGAAACTCTCAGGATTTCATAGATACCTCCAATACTCTTTGCAGTAAAAATTTCAGCCAAATCCGTGTCGGTCACCTTTGCCCCAAAAAATAAAAAAATTCCATGACCCCGGACCTGTCGGAATTTACTTTCTAGATGAAAGTAAGAAATGGGCCTAACTTTTCAAGGAGGAAGTCTCTGAAGTTAAAACTTTCAGGATATCATAGATACCTCCAGTACTCTTTGCAGTAAAAATTTCAGCCAAATCCGTGTCGGTCACCTTTGCCCTCCAAAAGCACAAAATTTCATGACCGCGGACCTGTCGGAATTGACTTTCTAGACCATAGTAAGAAATGGGCCTAACTTTTCAAGGAGGAAGTCTCTGAAGTTGAAACTTTCAGGATTTCATAGATACCTCCAGTACTCTTTGCAGTAAAAATTTCAGCCAAATCCGTGTCGGTCACCTTTGCCCCCCAAAAGCACAAAATTTCATGACCGCGGACCTGTCGGAATTGACTTTCTAGACCATAGTAAGAAATGGGCCTAACTTTTCAAGGAGGAATTCTCTGAAGTTGAAACTCTCAGGATTTCATAGATACCTCCAATACTCTTTGCAGTAAAAATTTCAGCCAAATCCGTGTCGGTCACCTTTGCCCCAAAAAATAAAAAAATTCCATGACCCCGGACCTGTCGGAATTTACTTTCTAGATGAAAGTAAGAAATGGGCCTAACTTTTCAAGGAGGAAGTCTCTGAAGTTAAAACTTTCAGGATATCATAGATACCTCCAGTACTCTTTGCAGTAAAAATTTCAGCCAAATCCGTGTCGGTCACCTTTGCCCTCCAAAAGCACAAAATTTCATGACCGCGGACCTGTCGGAATTGACTTTCTAGACCATAGTAAGAAATGGGCCTAACTTTTCAAGGAGGAAGTTTCTGAAGTTGAAACTTTCAGGATTTCATAGATACCTCCAGTACTCTTTGCAGTAAAAATTTCAGCCAAATCCGTGTCGGTCACCTTTGCCCCCCCAAAATAAAACAATTTCATGACCCCGGACCTGTTGGAATTTACTTTCTAGATGAAAGTAAGAAATGGGCCTAACTTTTCAAGGAGAACGTGTCTGAAGTTAAAACTTTCAGGATTTCATAGATACCTCCAGTACTCTTTGCAGTAAAAATTTCAGCCAAATCCGTGTCGGTCACCTTTGCCCCCCAAAAGCACAAAATTTCATGACCGCGGACCTGTCGGAATTGACTTTCTAGACCATAGTAAGAAATGGGCCTAACTTTTCAAGGAGGAATTCTCTGAAGTTGAAACTCTCAGGATTTCATAGATACCTCCAATACTCTTTGCAGTAAAAATTTCAGCCAAATCCGTGTCGGTCACCTTTTCCCCCAAAAATAAAAAAATTCCATGACCCCGGACCTGTCGGAATTTACTTTCTAGATGAAAGTAAGAAATGGGCCTAACTTTTCAAGGAGGAAGTCTCTGAAGTTGAAACTTTCATGATTTCATAGATACCTCCAGTACTCTTTGCAGTAAAAATTTCAGCCAAATCCGTGTCGGTCACCTTTGCCCTCCAAAAGCACAAAATTTCATGACCGCGGACCTGTCGGAATTGACTTTCTAGACCATAGTAAGAAATGGGCCTAACTTTTCAAGGAGGAAGTCTCTGAAGTTGAAACTTTCATGATTTCATAGATACCTCCAGTACTCTTTGCAGTAAAAATTTCAGCCAAATCCGTGTCGGTCACCTTTGCCCCCAAAAATCAAAAAATTTCATGACCCCGGACCTGTCGGAATTTACTTTCTAGATGAAAGTAAGAAATGGGCCTAACTTTTCAAGGAGGAAGTCTCTGAAGTTGAAACTTTCAGGATTTCGTAGATACCTTCAGTACTCTTTGCAGTAAAAATTTCAGCCAAATCCGTGTCGGTCACCTTTGCCCCAAAAAATAAAAAAATTCCATGACCCCGGACCTGTCGGAATTTACTTTCTAGATGAAAGTAAGAAATGGGCCTAACTTTTCAAGGAGGAAGTCTCTGAAGTTAAAACTTTCAGGATATCATAGATACCTCCAGTACTCTTTGCAGTAAAAATTTCAGCCGAATCCGTGTCGGTCACCTTTGCCCCCCAAAAGCACAAAATTTCATGACCGCGGACCTGTCGGAATTGACTTTCTAGACCATAGTAAGAAATGGGCCTAACTTTTCAAGGAGGAATTCTCTGAAATTGAAACTCTCAGGATTTCATAGATACCTCCAGTACTCTTTGCAGTAGAGATTTCAGCCAAATCCGTGTCGGTCGCCTTTTCCCCCAAAAATAAAAAAAATCCATGACCCCGGACCTGTCGGAATTGACTTTCTAGATGAAAGTAAGAAATGGGCCTAACTTTTCAAGGAGGAAGTCTCTGAAGTTGAAACTTTCAGGATTTTATAGATACCTCCAGTACTCTTTGCAGTAAAAATTTCAGCCAAATCCGTGTCGGTCACCTTTTCCCCCCAAAAAAAAAAAATTCCATGACCCCGGACCTGTCGGAATAGACTTTCTAGATCATAGTAAGAAATGGGCCTAACTTTTCAAGGAGGAAGTCTCTGAAGTTGAAACTTTCATGATTTCATAGATACCTCCAGTACTCTTTGCAGTAAAAATTTCAGCCAAATCCGTGTCGGTCACCTTTGCCCCCAAAAATAAAAAATTTCATGACCCCGGACCTGTTGGAATTTACTTTCTAGATGAAAGTAAGAAATGGGACTAACTTTTCAAGGAGGAAGTCTCTGAAGTTGAAACTTTCATGATTTCATAGATACCTCCAGTACTCTTTGCAGTAAAAATTTCAGTCAAATCCGTGACGGTCGCCTTTTCCCCCCAAAATAAAAAAATTCCATGACCCCGGACCTGTCAGAATTGACTTTCTAGATCATAGTAAGAAATGGGCCTAACTTTTCAAGGAGAAAGTGTCTGAAGTTAAAACTTTCAGGATATCATAGATACCTCCAGTACTCTTTGCAGTAAAAATTTCAGTCAAATCCGTGTCGGTCGCCTTTTCCCCCCAAAATAAAAAAATTCCATGACCCCGGACCTGTCAGAATTGACTTTCTAGATCATAGTAAGAAATGGGCCTAACTTTTCAAGGAGAAAGTGTCTGAAGTTAAAACTTTCAGGATATCATAGATACCTCCAGTACTCTTTGCAGTAAAAATTTCAGCCAAATCCGTGACGGTCACCTTTGCCCCCCAAAAGCACAAAATTTCATGACCGCGGACCTGTCGGAATTGACTTTCTAGACCATAGTAAGAAATGGGCCTAACTTTTCAAGGAGGAATTCTCTGAAGTTGAAACTCTCAGGATTTCATAGATACCTCCAGTACTCTTTGCAGTAGAGATTTCAGCCAAATCCGTGTCGGTCGCCTTTTCCCCCCAAAATCAAAAAATTCCATGACCCCGGACCTGTCGGAATTGACTTTCTTGGCAATACTGTAAAATGGGACTAACTTTTCAAGGAGGAAGTCTCTGAAGTTGAAACTTTCAGGATTTCATAGATACCTCCAGTACTCTTTGCAGTAAAAATTTCAGTCAAATCCGTGTCGGTCGCCTTTTCCCCCAAAAATAAAAAATTCCATGACCCCGGACCTGTCAGAATTGACTTTCTAGATCATAGTAAGAAATGGGCCTAACTTTTCAAGGAGAAAGTGTCTGAAGTTAAAACTTTCAGGATATCATAGATACCTCCAGTACTCTTTGCAGTAAAAATTTCAGCCAAATCCGTGTCGGTCACCTTTGCCCCCAAAAATAAAAAATTTCCATGACCCCGGACCTGTCGGAATTGACTTTCTAGATGAAAGTAAGAAATGGGCCTAACTTTTCAAGGAGAAAGTGTCTGAAGTTGAAACTTTCAGGATTTCATAGATACCTCCAGTATTCTTTGCAGTAAAAATTCCAGCCGAATCCGTGTCGGTCACCTTTGCCCCAAAAAATGAAAAAATTCCATGACCCCGGACCTGTCGGAATTGACTTTCTAGATGATAGTAAGAAATGGGCCTAACTTTTCAAGGAGGAAGTCTCTGAAGTTGAAACTTTCAGGATTTCATAGATACCTCCAGTACTCTTTGCAGTAAAAATTTCAGCCAAATCCGTGTCGGTCACCTTTGCCCCCAAAAATAAAAAAAATTTCATGACCCCGGACCTGTCAGAATTGACTTTCTAGACCATAGTAAGAAATGGGCCTAACTTTTCAAGGAGGAAATCTCTGAAGTTGAAACTCTCAGGATTTCATAGATACCTCCAGTACTCTTTGCAGTAGAGATTTCAGCCAAATCCGTGTCGGTCGCCTTTTCGCCCATTAATAAAAAAATTTCATGACCCCGGACCTGTCGGAATTGACTTTCTAGATCATAGTAAGAAATGGGCCTAACTTTTCAAGGAGAAAGTGTCTGAAGTTAAAACTTTCAGGATTTCATAGATACCTCCAGTACTCTTTGCAGTAAAAATTTCAGCCAAATCCGTGTCGGTCACCTTTGCCCCAAAAAATGAAAAAATTCCATGACCCCGGACCTGTCGGAATTTAGTTTCTAGATGAAAGTAAGAAATGGGACTAACTTTTCAAGGAGGAAGTCTCTGAAGTTAAAACTTTCAGCATTTCATGGATACCTCCAGTACTCTTTGCAGTAAAAATTTCAGCCAAATCCGTGTCGGTCACCTTTGCCCCCCAAAAGCACAAAATTTCATGACCGCGGACCTGTCGGAATTGACTTTCTAGACCATAGTAAGAAATGGGCCTAACTTTTCAAGGAGGAAGTCTCTGAAGTTGAAACTTTCAGGATTTTGTAGATACCTTCAGTACTCTTTGCAGTAAAAATTTCAGCCAAATCCGTGTCGGTCACCTTTGCCCCCAAAAATCAAAAAATTTCATGACCCCGGACCTGTCGGAATTGACTTTCTAGACCATAGTAAGAAATGGGCCTAACTTTTCAAGGAGGAAGTCTCTGAAGTTGAAACTTTCAGGATTTCGTAGATACCTTCAGTACTCTTTGCAGTAAAAATTTCAGCCAAATCCGTGTCCTTTACCTTTGCCCCCAAAAATAAAAAAATTCCATGACCCCGGACCTGTCGGAATTTATTTTCTAGATGAAAGTAAGAAATGGGCCTAACTTCTCAAGGAGGAAGTGTCTGAATTAAAACTTTCAGGATATCATAGATACCTCCAGTACTCTTTGCAGTAAAAATTTCAGCCAAATCCGTGTCGGTCACCTTTGCCCCCCAAAAGCACAAAATTTCATGACCGCGGACCTGTCGGAATTGACTTTCTAGACCACAGTAAGAAATGGGCCTAACTTTTCAAGGAGGAATTCTCTGAAGTTGAAACTCTCAGGATTTCATAGATACCTCCAGTACTCTTTGCAGTAGAGATTTCAGCCAAATCCGTGTCGGTCGCCTTTTCCCCCCAAAATAAAAAAATTCCATGACCCCGGACCTGTCGGAATTGACTTTCTTGGCAATACTGAAAAATGGGCCTAACTTTTCAAGGAGGAAGTCTCTGAAGTTGAAACTTTCATGATTTCATAGATACCTCCAGTACTCTTTGCAGTAAAAATTTCAGCCAAATCCGTGTCGGTCACCTTTGCCCCCAAAAATCAAAAAATTTCATGACCCCGGACCTGTCGGAATTGACTTTCTAGACCATAGTAAGAAATGGGCCTAACTTTTCAAGGAGGAAGTCTCTGAAGTTGAAACTTTCAGGATTTTGTGATACCTTCAGTACTCTTTGCAGTAAAAATTTCAGCCAAATCCGTGTCGGTCACCTTTGCCCCAAAAAATAAAAAAATTCCATGACCCCGGACCTGTCGGAATTTAGTTTCTAGATGAAAGTAAGAAATGGGCCTAACTTTTCAAGGAGGAATTCTCTGAAGTTGAAACTCTCAGGATTTCATAGATACCTCCAGTACTCTTTGCAGTAGAAATTTCAGCCAAATCCGTGTCGGTCGCCTTTTCCCCCCCAAAATAAAAATTCCATGACCCCGGACCTGTCGGAATAGACTTTCTAGATCATAGTAAGAAATGGGCCTAACTTTTCAAGGAGGAAGTCTCTGAAGTTGAAACTTTCAGGATTTCATAGATACCTCCAGTACTCTTTGCAGTAAAAATTTCAGCCAAATCCGTGTCGGTCACCTTTGCCCCAAAAAATAAAAAAATTCCATGACCCCGGACCTGTCGGAATTTACTTTCTAGATGAAAGTAAGAAATGGGCCTAACTTTTCAAGGAGGAAGTCTCTGAAGTTAAAACTTTCAGGATATCATAGATACCTCCAGTACTCTTTGCAGTAAAAATTTCAGCCAAATCCGTGTCGGTCACCTTTGCCCCCAAAAAGCACAAAATTTCATGACCGCGGACCTGTCGGAATTGACTTTCTAGACCATAGTAAGAAATGGGCCTAACTTTTCAAGGAGGAATTCTCTGAAGTTGAAACTCTCAGGATTTCATAGATACCTCCAGTACTCTTTGCAGTAGAGATTTCAGCCAAATCCGTGTCGGTCGCCTTTTCCCCCCAAAATAAAAAAATTTCATGACCCCGGACCTGTTGGAATTTACTTTCTAGATGAAAGTAAGAAATGGGACTAACTTTTCAAGGAGGAAGTCTCTGAAGTTGAAACTTTCAGGATTTCATAGATACCTCCAGTACTCTTTGCAGTAAAAATTTCAGTCAAATCCGTGTCGGTCGCCTTTTCCCCCAAAAATAAAAAAATTCCATGACCCCGGACCTGTCAGAATTGACTTTCTAGATCATAGTAAGAAATGGGCCTAACTTTTCAAGGAGAAAGTGTCTGAAGTTAAAACTTTCAGGATATCATAGATACCTCCAGTACTCTTTGCAGTAAAAATTTCAGCCAAATCCGTGTCGGTCACCTTTGCCCCCAAAAATAAAAAAATTCCATGACCCCGGACCTGTCGGAATTGACTTTCTAGATGAAAGTAAGAAATGGGCCTAACTTTTCAAGGAGAAAGTGTCTGAAGTTGAAACTTTCAGGATTTCATAGATACCTCCAGTATTCTTTGCAGTAAAAATTCCAGCCGAATCCGTGTCGGTCACCTTTGCCCCAAAAAATGAAAAAATTCCATGACCCCGGACCTGTCGGAATTGACTTTCTAGATGATAGTAAGAAATGGACCTAACTTTTCAAGGAGGAAGTCTCTGAAGTTGAAACTTTCATGATTTCATTGATACCTCCAGTACTCGTTGCAGTAAAAATTTCAGCCAAATCCGTGTCGGTCACCTTTGCCCCCAAAAATAAAAAAAATTTCATGACCCCGGACCTGTCAGAATTGACTTTCTAGACCATAGTAAGAAATGGGCCTAACTTTTCAAGGAGGACGTCTCTGAAGTTGAAACTTTCAGGATTTTGTGATACCTTCAGTACTCTTTGCAGTAAAAATTTCAGCCAAATCCGTGTCGGTCACCTTTGCCCCAAAAAATAAAAAAATTCCATGACCCCGGACCTGTCGGAATTTACTTTCTAGATGAAAGTAAGAAATGGGCCTAACTTTTCAAGGAGGAAGTCTCTGAAGTTAAAACTTTCAGGATATCATAGATACCTCCAGTACTCTTTGCAGTAAAAATTTCAGCCAAATCTGTGTCGGTCACCTTTGCCCCCCAAAAGCACAAAATTTCATGACCGCGGACCTGTCGGAATTGACTTTCTAGACCATAGGAAGAAATGGGCCTAACTTTTCAAGGAGAAAGTCTCTGAAGTTGAAACTTTCAGGATTTCATAGATACCTCCAGTACTCTTTGCAGTAGAGATTTCAGCCAAATCCGTGTCGGTCGCCTTTTCGCCCATTAATAAAAAAATTTCATGACCCCGGACCTGTCGGAATTGACTTTCTAGACCATAGTAAGAAATGGGCCTAACTTTTCAAGGAGGAATTCTCTGAAGTTGAAACTCTCAGGATTTCATAGATACCTCCAGTACTCTTTGCAGTAGAGATTTCAGCCAAATCCGTGTCGGTCGCCTTTTCGCCCATTAATAAAAAAATTTCATGACCCCGGACCTGTCGGAATTGACTTTCTAGATCATAGTAAGAAATGGGCCTAACTTTTCAAGGAGAAAGTGTCTGAAGTTAAAACTTTCAGGATTTCATAGATACCTCCAGTACTCTTTGCAGTAAAAATTTCAGCCAAATCCGTGTCGGTCACCTTTGCCCCAAAAAATAAAAAAATTCCATGACCCCGGACCTGTCGGAATTTACTTTCTAGATGAAAGTAAGAAATGGGACTAACTTTTCAAGGAGGAAGTCTCTGAAGTTAAAACTTTCAGGATTTCAAGGATACCTCCAGTACTCTTTGCAGTAAAAATTTCAGCCAAATCCGTGTCGGTCACCTTTGCCCCCCAAAAGCACAAAATTTCATGACCGCGGACCTGTCGGAATTGACTTTCTAGATCATAGTAAGAAATGGGCCTAACTTTTCAAGGAGAAAGTGTCTGAAGTTAAAACTTTCAGGATTTCATAGATACCTCCAGTACTCTTTGCAGTAGAAATTTCAGCCAAATCCATGTCGATCACCTTTGCCCCCCAAAATAAAAAAATTCCATGACCGCGGACCTGTCGGAATTGACTTTCTAGATGATAGTAAGAAATGGGCGTAACTTTTCAAGGAGGAAGTCTCTGAAGTTGAAACTTTCATGATTTCATTGATACCTCCAGTACTCGTTGCAGTAAAAATTTCAGCCAAATCCGTGTCGGTCACCTTTGCCCCCAAAAATAAAAAAAATTTCATGACCCCGGACCTCTCAGAATTGACTTTCTAGACCATAGTAAGAAATGGGCCTAACTTTTCAAGGAGGAAGTCTCTGAAGTTGAAACTTTCAGGATTTCATAGATACCTCCAGTACTCTTTGCAGTAAAAATTTCAGCCAAATCCGTGTCGGTCACCTTTGCCCCAAAAATCAAAATATTCCATGACCCCGGACCTGTCGGAATTGACTTTCTTGGCAATACTAAGAAATGGGCCTAACTTTTCAAGGAGAAAGTGTCTGAAGTTAAAACTTTCAGGATTTCATAGATACCTCCAGTACTCTTTGCAGTAAAAATTTCAGCCAAATCCGTGTCGGTCACCTTTGCCCCAAAAATAAAAAAATTCCATGACCCCGGACCTGTCGGAATTTACTTTCTAGATGAAAGTAAGAAATGGGCCTAACTTTTCAAGGAGGAAGTCTCTGAAGTTAAAACTTTCAGGATATCATAGATACCTCCAGTACTCTTTGCAGTAAAAATTTCAGCCAAATCTGTGTCGGTCACCTTTGCCCCCCAAAAGCACAAAATTTCATGACCGCGGACCTGTCGGAATTGACTTTCTAGACCATAGGAAGAAATGGGCCTAACTTTTCAAGGAGAAAGTCTCTGAAGTTGAAACTTTCAGGATTTCATAGATACCTCCAATACTCTTTGCAGTAAAAATTTCAGCCAAATCCATGTCGATCACCTTTGCCCCTTAAAATCACAAAATTTCATGACCGCAGACCTGTCGGAATTGACTTTCTTGGCAATACTAAGAAATAAGTCTAACTTTTCGAGGAGGAAATCTCTGAAGTTGAAACTCTCAGGATTTCATAGATACCTCCAGTACTCTTTGCAGTAGAGATTTCAGCCAAATCCGTGTCGGTCGCCTTTTCGCCCATTAATAAAAAAATTTCATGACCCCGGACCTGTCGGAATTGACTTTCTAGATCATAGTAAGGAATGGGCCTAACTTTTCAAGGAGAAAGTGTCTGAAGTTAAAACTTTCAGGATTTCATAGATACCTCCAGTACTCTTTGCAGTAAAAATTTCAGCCAAATCCGTGTCGGTCACCTTTGCCCCAAAAAATGAAAAAATTCCATGACCCCGGACCTGTCTGAATTTAGTTTCTAGATGAAAGTAAGAAATGGGACTAACTTTTCAAGGAGGAAGTCTCTGAAGTTAAAACTTTCAGCATTTCATGGATACCTCCAGTACTCTTTGCAGTAAAAATTTCAGCCAGATCCGTGTCGGTCAGCTTTGCCCCCAAAAATAAAAAATTCCATGACCCCGGACCTGTCGAAATTGACTTTCTAGATCATAGTAAGAAATGGGCCTAACTTTTCAAGGAGAAAGTGTCTGAAATTAAAACTTTCAGGATTTCATAGATACCTCCAGTACTCTTTGCAGTAGAAATTTCAGCCAAATCCATGTCGATCACCTTTGCCCCCAAAAATAAAAAAATTCCATGACCGCGGACCTGTCGGAATTGACTTTCTAGATGATAGTAAGAAATGGGCGTAACTTTTCAAGGAGGAAGTCTCTGAAGTTGAAACTTTCATGATTTCATTGATACCTCCAGTACTCGTTGCAGTAAAAATTTCAGCCAAATCCGTGTCGGTCACCTTTGCCCCCAAAAATAAAAAAAATTTCATGACCCCGGACCTGTCAGAATTGACTTTCTAGACCATAGTAAGAAATGGGCCTAACTTTTCAAGAAGGAAGTCTCTGAAGTTAAAACTCTCAGGATTTCATAGATACCTCCAGTACTCTTTGCAGTAAAAATTTCAGCCAAATCCGTGTCGATCACCTTTGCCCCCCAAAATAAAAATATTTCATGACCCCGGACCTGTCGGAATTGACTTTCTTGGCAATACTAAGAAATGGGCCTAACTTTTCAAGGAGAAAGTGTCTGAAGTTAAAACTTTCAGGATTTCATAGATTCCTCCAGTACTCTTTGCAGTAAAAATTCAGCCAAATCCGTGTCGGTCACCTTTGCCCCAAAAAATAAAAAAATTCCATGACCCCGGACCTGTCGGAATTTACTTTCTAGATGAAAGTAAGAAATGGGCCTAACTTTTCAAGGAGGAAGTCTCTGAAGTTAAAACTTTCAGGATATCATAGATACCTCCAGTACTCTTTGCAGTAAAAATTTCAGCCAAATCCGTGTCGGTCACCTTTGCCCCCAAAAAGCACAAAATTTCATGACCGCGGACCTGTCGGAATTGACTTTCTAGACCATAGTAAGAAATGGGCCTAACTTTTCAAGGAGGAATTCTCTGAAGTTGAAACTCTCAGGATTTCATAGATACCTCCAGTACTCTTTGCAGTAGAGATTTCAGCCAAATCCGTGTCGGTCGCCTTTTCCCCCAAAAATAAAAAAATTTCATGACCCCGGACCTGTTGGAATTTACTTTCTAGATGAAAGTAAGAAATGGGACTAACTTTTCAAGGAGGAAGTCTCTGAAGTTGAAACTTTCAGGATTTCATAGATACCTCCAGTACTCTTTGCAGTAAAAATTTCAGTCAAATCCGTGTCGGTCGCCTTTTCCCCCAAAAATAAAAAATTCCATGACCCCGGACCTGTCAGAATTGACTTTCTAGATCATAGTAAGAAATGGGCCTAACTTTTCAAGGAGAAAGTGTCTGAAGTTAAAACTTTCAGGATATCATAGATACCTCCAGTACTCTTTGCAGTAAAAATTTCAGCCAAATCCGTGTCGGTCGCCTTTTCCCCCAAAATAAAAAAATTCCATGACCCCGGACCTGTCGGAATTGACTTTCTAGATGAAAGTAAGAAATGGGCCTAACTTTTCAAGGAAAAAGTGTCTGAAGTTGAAACTTTCAGGATTTCATAGATACCTCCAGTATTCTTTGCAGTAAAAATTCCAGCCGAATCCGTGTCGGTCACCTTTGCCCCAAAAAATAAAAAAATTCCATGACCCCGGACCTGTCGGAATTGACTTTCTAGATGATAGTAAGAAATGGGCGTAACTTTTCAAGGAGGAAGTCTCTGAAGTTGAAACTTTCATGATTTCATTGATACCTCCAGTACTCGTTGCAGTAAAAATTTCAGCCAAATCCGTGTCGGTCACCTTTGCCCCCAAAAATAAAAAAAATTTCATGACCCCGGACCTGTCAGAATTGACTTTCTAGACCATAGTAAGAAATGGGCCTAACTTTTCAAGGAGGAAATCTCTGAAGTTGAAACTCTCAGGATTTCATTGATACCTCCAGTACTCTTTGCAGTAGAGATTTCAGCCAAATCCGTGTCGGTCGCCTTTTCGCCCATTAATAAAAAAATTTCATGACCCCGGACCTGTCGGAATTGACTTTCTAGATCATAGTAAGAAATGGGCCTAACTTTTCAAGGAGAAAGTGTCTGAAGTTAAAACTTTCAGGATTTCATAGATACCTCCAGTACTCTTTGCAGTAAAAATTTCAGCCAAATCCGTGTCGGTCACCTTTGCCCCAAAAAATGAAAAAATTCCATGACCCCGGACCTGTCGGAATTTAGTTTCTAGATGAAAGTAAGAAATGGGACTAACTTTTCAAGGAGGAAGTCTCTGAAGTTAAAACTTTCAGCATTTCATGGATACCTCCAGTACTCTTTGCAGTAAAAATTTCAGCCAAATCCGTGTCGGTCACCTTTGCCCCCCAAAAGCACAAAATTTCATGACCGCGGACCTGTCGGAATTGACTTTCTAGATCATAGTAAGAAATGGGCCTAACTTTTCAAGGAGAAAGTGTCTGAAGTTAAAACTTTCAGGATTTCATAGATACCTCCAGTACTCTTTGCAGTAGAAATTTCAGCCAAATCCATGTCGATCACCTTTGCCCCCCAAAATAAAAAAATTCCATGACCGCGGACCTGTCGGAATTGACTTTCTAGATGATAGTAAGAAATGGGCGTAACTTTTCAAGGAGGAAGTCTCTGAAGTTGAAACTTTCATGATTTCATTGATACCTCCAGTACTCGTTGCAGTAAAAATTTCAGCCAAATCCGTGTCGGTCACCTTTGCCCCCAAAAATAAAAAAAATTTCATGACCCCGGACCTGTCAGAATTGACTTTCTAGACCATAGTAAGAAATGGGCCTAACTTTTCAAGGAGGAAGTCTCTGAAGTTGAAACTTTCAGGATTTCATAGATACCTCCAGTACTCTTTGCAGTAAAAATTTCAGCCAAATCCGTGTCGGTCACCTTTGCCCCAAAAATCAAAATATTCCATGACCCCGGACCTGTCGGAATTGACTTTCTTGGCAATACTAAGAAATGGGCCTAACTTTTCAAGGAGAAAGTGTCTGAAGTTGAAACTTTCAGGATTTCATAGATACTTCCAGTACTCTTTGCAGTAAAAATTTCAGCCAAATCCGTGTCGGTCACCTTTGCCCCAAAAAATAAAAAAATTCCATGACCCCGGACCTGTCGGAATTTACTTTCTAGATGAAAGTAAGAAATGGGCCTAACTTTTCAAGGAGGAAGTCTCTGAAGTTAAAACTTTCAGGATATCATAGATACCTCCAGTACTCTTTGCAGTAAAAATTTCAGCCAAATCTGTGTCGGTCACCTTTGCCCCCCAAAAGCACAAAATTTCATGACCGCGGACCTGTCGGAATTGACTTTCTAGACCATAGGAAGAAATGGGCCTAACTTTTCAAGGAGAAAGTCTCTGAAGTTGAAACTTTCAGGATTTCATAGATACCTCCAATACTCTTTGCAGTAAAAATTTCAGCCAAATCCATGTCGATCACCTTTGCCCCTTAACATCACAAAATTTCATGACCGCAGACCTGTCGGAATTGACTTTCTTGGCAATACTAAGAAATAAGTCTAACTTTTCGAGGAGGAAATCTCTGAAGTTGAAACTCTCAGGATTTCATAGATACCTCCAGTACTCTTTGCAGTAGAGATTTCAGCCAAATCCGTGTCGGTCGCCTTTTCGCCCATTAATAAAAAAATTTCTTGACCCCGGACCTGTCGGAATTGACTTTCTAGATCATAGTAAGAAATGGGCCTAACTTTTCAAGGAGAAAGTGTCTGAAGTTAAAACTTTCAGGATTTCATAGATACCTCCAGTACTCTTTGCAGTAGAAATTTCAGCCAAATCCATGTCGGTCACCTTTGCCCCAAAAAATGAAAAAATTCCATGACCCCGGACCTGTCGGAATTTAGTTTCTAGATGAAAGTAAGAAATGGGACTAACTTTTCAAGGAGGAAGTCTCTGAAGTTAAAACTTTCAGCATTTCATGGATACCTCCAGTACTCTTTGCAGTAAAAATTTCAGCCAAATCCGTGTCGGTCACCTTTGCCCCCCCCCCAAAAAAAATTTCATGACCCCGGACCTGTCGGAATTGACTTTCTAGACCATAGTAAGAAATGGGACTAACTTTTCAAGGAGGAAGTCTCTGAAGTTAAAACTCTCAGGATTTCATAGATACCTCCAGTACTCTTTGCAGTAAAAATTTCAGCCAAATCCGTGTCGATCACCTTTGCCCCCCAAAATAAAAATATTTCATGACCCCGGACCTGTCGGAATTGACTTTCTTGGCAATACTAAGAAATGGGCCTAACTTTTCAAGGAGAAAGTGTCTGAAGTTAAAACTTTCAGGATTTCATAGATACCTCCAGTACTCTTTGCAGTAAAAATTCAGCCAAATCCGTGTCGGTCACCTTTGCCCCAAAAAATAAAAAAATTCCATGACCCCGGACCTGTCGGAATTTACTTTCTAGATGAAAGTAAGAAATGGGCCTAACTTTTCAAGGAGGAAGTCTCTGAAGTTAAAACTTTCAGGATATCATAGATACCTCCAGTACTCTTTGCAGTAAAAATTTCAGCCAAATCTGTGTCGGTCACCTTTGCCCCCCAAAAGCACAAAATTTCATGACCGCGGACCTGTCGGAATTGACTTTCTAGACCATAGTAAGAAATGGGCCTAACTTTTCAAGGAGGAAGTCTCTGAAGTTGAAACTTTCAGGATTTCATAGATACCTCCAATACTCTTTGCAGTAAAAATTTCAGCCAAATCCATGTCGGTCACCTTTGCCCCTTAAAATCACAAAATTTCATGACCGCAGACCTGTCGGAATTGACTTTCTTGGCAATACTAAGAAATAAGTCTAACTTTTCAAGGAGGAAATCTCTGAAGTTGAAACTCTCAGGATTTCATAGATACCTCCAGTACTCTTTGCAGTAGAGATTTCAGCCAAATCCGTGTCGGTCGCCTTTTCGCCCATTAATAAAAAAATTTCATGACCCCGGACCTGTCGGAATTGACTTTCTAGATCATAGTAAGAAATGGGCCTAACTTTTCAAGGAGAAAGTGTCTGAAGTTAAAACTTTCAGGATTTCATAGATACCTCCAGTACTCTTTGCAGTAGAAATTTCAGCCAAATCCATGTCGGTCACCTTTGCCCCAACAAATGAAAAAATTCCATGACCCCGGACCTGTCGGAATTTAGTTTCTAGATGAAAGTAAGAAATGGGACTAACTTTTCAAGGAGGAAGTCTCTGAAGTTAAAACTTTCAGCATTTCATGGATACCTCCAGTACTCGTTGCAGTAAAAATTTCAGCCAAATCCGTGTCGGTCACCTTTGCCCCCAAAAATAAAAAAAATTTCATGACCCCGGACCTGTCAGAATTGACTTTCTAGACCATAGTAAGAAATGGGACTAACTTTTCAAGAAGGAAGTCTCTGAAGTTAAAACTCTCAGGATTTCATAGATACCTCCAGTACTCTTTGCAGTAAAAATTTCAGCCAAATCCGTGTCGATCACCTTTGCCCCCCAAAATAAAAATATTTCATGACCCCGGACCTGTCGGAATTGACTTTCTTGGCAATACTAAGAAATGGGCCTAACTTTTCAAGGAGAAAGTGTCTGAAGTTAAAACTTTCAGGATTTCATAGATACCTCCAGTACTCTTTGCAGTAAAAATTCAGCCAAATCCGTGTCGGTCACCTTTGCCCCAAAAAATAAAAAAATTCCATGACCCCGGACCTGTCGGAATTTACTTTCTAGATGAAAGTAAGAAATGGGCCTAACTTTTCAAGGAGGAAGTCTCTGAAGTTAAAACTTTCAGGATATCATAGATACCTCCAGTACTCTTTGCAGTAAAAATTTCAGCCAAATCTGTGTCGGTCACCTTTGCCCCCCAAAAGCACAAAATTTCATGACCGCGGACCTGTCGGAATTGACTTTCTAGACCGTAGTAAGAAATGGACCTAACTTTTCAAGGAGGAATTCTTTGAAGTTGAAACTCTCATGATTTCATAGATACCTCCAGTACTCTTTGCAGTAAAAATTTCAGCCAAATCCGTGTCGGTCACCTTTGCCCCCCAAAAGCACAAAATTTCATGACCGCGGACCTGTCGGAATTGACTTTCTAGACCATAGTAAGAAATGGGCCTAACTTTTCAAGGAGGAATTCTCTGAAGTTGAAACTCTCAGGATTTCATAGATACCTCCAGTACTCTTTGCAGTAAAAATTTCAGCCAAATCCGTGTCGGTCACCTTTGCCCCCCAAAAGCACAAAATTTCATGACCGCGGACCTGTCGGAATTGACTTTCTAGACCGTAGTAAGAAATGGGCCTAACTTTTCAAGGAGGAATTTTTAGAAGTTGAAACTCTCAGGATGTCATAGATACCTCCAGTACTTTTTGCAGTAGAGATTTCAGCCAAATCCGTGTCGGTCGCCTTTTCCCCCCAAAATAAAAAAATTCCATGACCCCGGACCTGTCGGAATTGACTTTCTAGATGAAAGTAAGAAATGGGCCTAACTTTTCAAGGAGAAAGTGTCTGAAGTTAAAACTTTCAGGATTTCATAGATACCTTCAGTACTCTTTGCAGTAAAAATTTCAGCCAAATCCGTGTTGGTCACCTTTGCCCCAAAAAATAAAAAAATTCCATGACTCCGGACCTGTCTGAATTGACTTTCTAGATGAAAGTAAGAAATGGGCCTAACTTTTCAAGGAAAAAGTCTCTGAAGTTGAAACTTTCATGATTTCATTGATACCTCCAGTACTCGTTGCAGTAAAAATTTCAGCCAAATCCGTGTCGGTCACCTTTGCCCCAAAAAATAAAAAAAATTCCATGACCCCGGACCTGTCGGAATTGACTTTCTAGACCATAGTAAGAAATGGGCCTAACTTTTCAAGGAGGAAGTCTCTGAAGTTGAAACTTTCAGGATTTCATAGATACCTCCAGTACTCTTTGCAGTAGCAATTTCAGCCAAATCCGTGGCGGTCACCTTTGCCCCCATAAAGCACAAAATTTCATGACTGCGGACCTGTCGGAATTGACTTTCTAGATCATACTAAGAAATGGGCCTAGCTTTTCAAGGAGAGAGTGTCTGAATTTAAAACTTTCAGGATTTCATAGATACCTCCAGTACTCTTTGCAGTAAAAATTTCAGCCAAATCCGTATCGGTCACCTTTGCCCCCCAAAATAAAAAAATTTCATGACCGCGGACCTGTCGGAATTGACTTTCTAGACCATAATAAGAAATGGGCGTAACTTTTCAAGGAGGAAGTCTCTGAAGTTGAAACTTTCAGGATTTTATAGATACCTCCAGTACTCTTTGCAGTAAAAATTTCAGCCAAATCCGTGTCGGTCACCTTTGCCCCCAAAAATAAAAAAAATTTCATGACCCCGGACCTGTCAGAATTGACTTTCTAGACCATAGTAAGAAATGGGCCTAACTTTTCAAGGAGGAAGTCTCTGAAGTTGAAACTTTCAGTATTTCATAGATACCTCCAGTACTCTTTGCAGTAAAAATTTCAGCCAAATTTGTGTCGATTACCTTTGCCCCCCAAAATAAAAATATTTCATGACCCCGGACCTGTCGGAATTGACTTTCTTGGCAATACTAAGAAATGGGCTTAACTTTTCAAGGAGAAAGTGTCTGAAGTTAAAACTTTCAGGATTTCATAGATTCCTCCAGTACTCTTTGCAGTAAAAATTTCAGCCAAATCCGTGTCGGTCACCTTTGCCCCAAAAAATAAAAAAATTCCATGACCCCGGACCTGTCGGAATTTACTTTCTAGATGAAAGTAATAAATGGGCCTAACTTTTCAAGGACGAAGTCTCTGAAGTTAAAACTTTCAGGATATCATAGATACCTCCAGTACTCTTTCCAGTAAAAATTTCAGCCAAATCTGTGTCGGTCACCTTTGCCCCCCAAAAGCACAAAATTTCATGACCGCGGACCTGTCGGAATTGACTTTCTAGACCGTAGTAAGAAATGGGCCTAACTTTTCAAGGAGGAATTTTTAGAAGTTGAAACTCTCAGGATTTCATAGATACCTCCAGTACTTTTTGCAGTAGAGATTTCAGCCAAATCCGTGTCGGTTGCCTTTTCCCCCCAAAATAAAAAAATTCCATGACCCCGGACCTGTCGGAATTTAGTTTCTAGATGAAAGTAAGAAATGGGACTAACTTTTCAAGGAGGAAGTCTCTGAAGTTAAAACTTTCAGCATTTCATGGATACCTCCAGTACTCGTTGCAGTAAAAATTTCAGCCAAATCCGTGTCGGTCACCTTTGCCCCCAAAAATAAAAAAAATTTCATGACCCCGGACCTGTCAGAATTGACTTTCTAGACCATAGTAAGAAATGGGACTAACTTTTCAAGAAGGAAGTCTCTGAAGTTAAAACTCTCAGGATTTCATAGATACCTCCAGTACTCTTTGCAGTAAAAATTTCAGCCAAATCCGTGTCGATCACCTTTGCCCCCCAAAATAAAAAAATTTCATGACCCCGGACCTGTCGGAATTGACTTTCTTGGCAATACTAAGAAATGGGCCTAACTTTTCAAGGAGAAAGTGTCTGAAGTTAAAACTTTCAGGATTTCATAGATACCTCCAGTACTCTTTGCAGTAAAAATTCAGCCAAATCCGTGTCGGTCACCTTTGCCCCAAAAAATAAAAAAATTCCATGACCCCGGACCTGTCGGAATTTACTTTCTAGATGAAAGTAAGAAATGGGCCTAACTTTTCAAGGAGGAAGTCTCTGAAGTTAAAACTTTCAGGATATCATAGATACCTCCAGTACTCTTTGCAGTAAAAATTTCAGCCAAATCTGTGTCGGTCACCTTTGCCCCCCAAAAGCACAAAATTTCATGACCGCGGACCTGTCGGAATTGACTTTCTAGACCGTAGTAAGAAATGGACCTAACTTTTCAAGGAGGAATTCTTTGAAGTTGAAACTCTCATGATTTCATAGATACCTCCAGTACTCTTTGCAGTAAAAATTTCAGCCAAATCCGTGTCGGTCACCTTTGCCCCCCAAAAGCACAAAATTTCATGACCGCGGACCTGTCGGAATTGACTTTCTAGACCATAGTAAGAAATGGGCCTAACTTTTCAAGGAGGAATTCTCTGAAGTTGAAACTCTCAGGATTTCATAGATACCTCCAGTACTCTTTGCAGTAAAAATTTCAGCCAAATCCGTGTCGGTCACCTTTGCCCCCCAAAAGCACAAAATTTCATGACCGCGGACCTGTCGGAATTGACTTTCTAGACCGTAGTAAGAAATGGGCCTAACTTTTCAAGGAGGAATTTTTAGAAGTTGAAACTCTCAGGATTTCATAGATACCTCCAGTACTTTTTGCAGTAGAGATTTCAGCCAAATCCGTGTCGGTTGCCTTTTCCCCCCAAAATAAAAAAATTCCATGACCCCGGACCTGTCGGAATTGACTTTCTAGATGAAAGTAAGAAATGGGCCTAACTTTTCAAGGAGAAAGTGTCTGAAGTTAAAACTTTCAGGATTTCATAGATACCTTCAGTACTCTTTGCAGTAAAAATTTCAGCCAAATCCGTGTTGGTCACCTTTGCCCCAAAAAATAAAAAAATTCCATGACTCCGGACCTGTCTGAATTGACTTTCTAGATGAAAGTAAGAAATGGGCCTAACTTTTCAAGGAAAAAGTCTCTGAAGTTGAAACTTTCATGATTTCATTGATACCTCCAGTACTCGTTGCAGTAAAAATTTCAGCCAAATCCGTGTCGGTCACCTTTGCCCCAAAAAATAAAAAAAATTCCATGACCCCGGACCTGTCGGAATTGACTTTCTAGACCATAGTAAGAAATGGGCCTAACTTTTCAAGGAGGAAGTCTCTGAAGTTGAAACCTTCAGGATTTCATAGATACCTCCAGTACTCTTTGCAGTAAAAATTTCAGCCAAATCCGTGTCGATCACCTTTGCCCCCCAAAAGCACAAAATTTCATGACCGCGGACCTGTCGGAATTGACTTTCTAGATCATAGTAAGAAATGGGCCTAACTTTTCAAGGAGAAAGTGTCTGAAGGTAAAACTTTCAGGATTTCATAGATACCTCCAGTACTCTTTGCAATAGAAATTTCAGCCAAATCCATGTCGATCACCTTTGCCCCCAAAAATAAAAAAATTCCATGACCGCGGACCTGTCGGAATTGACTTTCTAGATCATAGTAAGAAATGGGCGTAACTTTTCAAGGAGGAAGTCTCTGAAGTTGAAACTTTCATGATTTCATTGATACCTCCAGTACTCGTTGCAGTAAAAATTTCAGCCAAATCCGTGTCGGTCACCTTTGCCCCCAAAAATAAAAAAAATTTCATGACCCCGGACCTGTCAGAATTGACTTTCTAGACCATAGTAAGAAATGGGCCTAACTTTTCAAGGAGGAAGTCTCTGAAGTTGAAACTTTCAGTATTTCATAGATACCTCCAGTACTCTTTGCAGTAAAAATTTCAGCCAAATTTGTGTCGATTACCTTTGCCCCCCAAAATAAAAATATTTCATGACCCCGGACCTGTCGGAATTGACTTTCTTGGCAATACTAAGAAATGGGCTTAACTTTTCAAGGAGAAAGTGTCTGAAGTTAAAACTTTCAGGATTTCATAGATTCCTCCAGTACTCTTTGCAGTAAAAATTTCAGCCAAATCCGTGTCGGTCACCTTTGCCCCAAAAAATAAAAAAATTCCATGACCCCGGACCTGTCGGAATTTACTTTCTAGATGAAAGTAATAAATGGGCCTAACTTTTCAAGGACGAAGTCTCTGAAGTTAAAACTTTCAGGATATCATAGATACCTCCAGTACTCTTTCCAGTAAAAATTTCAGCCAAATCCGTGTCGGTCACCTTTGCCCCCCAAAAGCACAAAATTTCATGACCGCGGACCTGTCGGAATTGACTTTCTAGACCGTAGTAAGAAATGGGCCTAACTTTTCAAGGAGGAATTTTTAGAATTTGAAACTCTCAGGATGTCATAGATACCTCCAGTACTTTTTGCAGTAGAGATTTCAGCCAAATCCGTGTCGGTCGCCTTTTCCCCCCAAAATAAAAATATTCCATAACCCCGGACCTGTCGGAATTGACTTTCTAGATCATAGTAAGAAATGGGCCTAACTTTTTAAGGAGAAAGTGTCTGAAGTTAAAACTCTCAGGATTTCATAGATACCTCCAGTACTCTTTGCAGTAAAAATTTCAGCCAAATCCGTGTCGGTCACCTTTGCCCCCAAAAATAAAAATATTCCATGACCCCGGACCTGTCGGAATTGACTTTCTAGACCATAGTAAGAAATGGGCCTAACTTTTCAAGGAGGAAGTCTCTGAAGTTGAAACTCTCAGGATTTCATAGATACCTCCAGTACTCTTTGCAGTAAAAATTTCAGCCGAATCCGTGTCGGTCACCTTTGCCCCAAAAAATGAAAAAATTCCATGACCCCGGACCTGTCGGAATTGACTTTCTAGATGATAGTAAGAAATGGGCCTAACTTTTCAAGGAGGAAGTCTCTGAAGTTGAAACTTTCAGGATTTCATAGATACCTCCAGTACTCTTTGCAGTAAAAATTTCAGCCAAATCCGTGTCGGTCACCTTTGCCCCCAAAAATAAAAAAAATTTCATGACCCCGGACCTGTCAGAATTGACTTTCTAGACCATAGTAAGAAATGGGCCTAACTTTTCAAGGAGGAAGTCTCTGAAGTTGAAACTTTCAGGATTTCATAGATACCTCCAGTACTCTTTGCAGTAAAAATTTCAGCCAAATCCGTGTCGATCACCTTTGCCCCCCAAAATAAAAAAATTTCATGACCCCGGACCTGTCGGAATTGACTTTCTTGGCAATACTAAGAAATGGGCCTAACTTTTCAAGGAGAAAGTGTCTGAAGTTAAAACTTTCAGGATTTCATAGATACCTCCAGTACTCTTTGCAGTAAAAATTTCAGCCGAATCTGTGTAGGTCACCTTTGCCCCAAAAAATAAAAAAATTCCATGACCCCGGACCTGTCGGAATTGACTTTCTAGACCATATTAAGAAATGGGCCTAACTTTTCAAGGAGAAAGTCTCTCAAGTTGAAACTTTCAGGATTTCATAGATACCTCCAGTACTCTTTGCAGTAAAAATTTCAGCCAAATCCGTGTCGGTCACCTTTGCCCCTTAAAATCACAAAATTTCATGACCGCAGACCTGTCGGAATTGACTTTCTTGGCAATACTAAGAAATAAGTCTAACTTTTCGAGGAGGAAATCTCTGAAGTTGAAACCTTCAGGATTTCATAGATACCTCCAGTACTCTTTGCAGTAAAAATTTCAGCCAAATCCGTGTCGGTCACCTTTGCCCCCCAAAATAAAAAAATTTCATGACCCCGGACCTGTCGGAATTGACTTTCTTGGCAATACTAAGAAATAAGTCTAACTTTTCGAGGAGGAATTCTCTGAAGTTGAAACTCTCAGGATTTCATAGATACCTCCAGTACTCTTTGCAGTAAAAATTTCAGCCAAATCCGTGTCGGTCACCTTTGCCCCAAAAAATGAAAAATTCCATGACCCCGGACCTGTCGGAATTGACTTTCTAGATCATAGTAAGAAATGGGCCTAACTTTTCAAGGAGAAAGTGTCTGAAGGTAAAACTTTCAGGATTTCATAGATACCTCCAGTACTCTTTGCAGTAGAAATTTCAGCCAAATCCATGTCCATCACCTTTGCCCCCAAAAATAAAAAAATTCCATGACCGCGGACCTGTCGGAATTGACTTTCTAGATGATAGTAAGAAATGGGCGTAACTTTTCAAGGAGGAAGTCTCTGAAGTTGAAACTTTCATGATTTCATTGATACCTCCAGTACTCGTTGCAGTAAAAATTTCAGCCAAATCCGTGTCGGTCACCTTTGCCCCCAAAAATAAAAAAAATTTCATGACCCCGGACCTGTCAGAATTGACTTTCTAGACCATAGTAAGAAATGGGCCTAACTTTTCAAGGAGGAAGTCTCTGAAGTTGAAACTTTCAGGATTTCATAGATACCTCCAGTACTCTTTGCAGTAAAAATTTCAGCCAAATCCGTGTCGATCACCTTTGCCCCCCAAAATAAAAAAATTTCATGACCCCGGACCTGTCGGAATTGACTTTCTTGGCAATACTAAGAAATGGGCCTAACTTTTCAAGGAGAAAGTGTCTGAAGTTAAAACTTTCAGGATTTCATAGATACCTCCAGTACTCTTTGCAGTAAAAATTTCAGCCAAATCCGTGTCGGTCACCTTTGCCCCAAAAAATAAAAAAATTCCATGATCCCTGACCTGTCGGAATTTACTTTCTAGATGAAAGTAAGAAATGGGCCTAACTTTTCAAGGAGGAAGTCTCTGAAGTTAAAACTTTCAGGATATCATAGATACCTCCAGTACTCTTTGCAGTAAAAATTTCAGCCAAATCTGTGTCGGTCACCTTTGCCCCCCAAAAGCACAAAATTTCATGACCGCGGACCTTTCGGAATTGACTTTCTAGACCGTAGTAAGAAATGGGCCTAACTTTTCAAGGAGGAATTTTTAGAAGTTGAAACTCTCAGGATTTCATAGATACCTCCAGTACTTTTTGCAGTAGAGATTTCAGCCAAATCCGTGTCGGTCGCCTTTTCCCCCCAAAATAAAAAAATTCCATGACCCCGGACCTGTCGGAATTGACTTTCTAGATCATAGTAAGAAATGGGCCTAACTTTTTAAGGAGAAAGTGTCTGAAGTTAAAACTCTCAGGATTTCATAGATACCTCCAGTACTCTTTGCAGTAAAAATTTCAGCCAAATCCGTGTCGGTCACCTTTGCCCCAAAAAATAAAAAAAATTTCATGACCCCGGACCTGTCGGAATTGACTTTCTAGACCATAGTAAGAAATGGGCCTAACTTTTCAAGGAGGAAGTCTCTGAAGTTGAAACTTTCAGGATTTCATAGATACCTTCAGTACTCTTTGCAGTAAAAATTTCAGCCAAATCCGTGTCGGTCACCTTTGCCCCCAAAAATAAAAAATTTCCATGACCCCGGACCTGTCGGAATTGACTTTCTAGATGAAAGTAAGAAATGGGCCTAACTTTTCAAGGAGGAAGTCTCTGAAGTTGAAACTTTCATGATTTCATAGATACCTCCAGTACTCTTTGCAGTAAAAATTTCAGCCAAATCCGTGTCGGTCACCTTTGCCCCCAAAAATAAAAAAATTCCATGACCCCGGACCTGTCAGAATTGACTTTCTAGATGAAAGTAAGAAATGGGCCTAACTTTTCAAGGAGGAAGTCTCTGAAGTTAAAACTTTCAGGATATCATAGATACCTCCAGTACTCTTTGCAGTAAAAATTTCAGCCAAATCCGTGTCGGTCACCTTTGCCCCCCAAAAGCACAAAATTTCATGACCGCGGACCTGTCGGAATTGACTTTCTAGACCATAGTAAGAAATGGGCCTAACTTTTCAAGGAGAAAGTGTCTGAAGTTAAAACTTTCAGGATTTCATAGATACCTCCAATACTCTTTGCAGTAAAAATTTCAGCCAAATCCATGTCGGTCACCTTTGCCCCCAAAAATAAAAAAATTCCATGACCCCGGACCTGTCGGAATTGACTTTCTAGACCATAGTAAGAAATGGGCCTAACTTTTCAAGGAGGAAGTCTCTGAAGCTGAAACTTTCATGATTTCATAGATACCTCCAGTACTCTTTGCAGTAAAAATTTCAGCTAAATCCGTGTCGGTCACCTTTGCCCCCCAAAATAAAAAAAATTTCATGACCCCGGACCTGTCGGAATTGACTTTCTATACCATAGTAAGAAATGGGCCTAACTTTTCAAGGAGGAAGTCTCTGAAGTTGAAACTTTCAGGATTTCATAGATACCTTCACTACTCTTTGCAGTAAAAATTTCAGCCAAATCCGTGTTGGTCACCTTTGCCCCCAAAAATAAAAAAATTCCATGACCCCGGACCTGTCAGAATTGACTTTCTAGACCATAGTAAGAAATGGGCCTAACTTTTCCAGGAGGAAGTCTCTGAAGTTGAAACTTTCAGGATTTCATAGATACCTTCAGTACTCTTTGCAGTAAAAATTTCAGCCAAATCCGTGTCGGTCACCTTTACCCCAAAAAATAAAAAAATTCCATGACCCCGGACCTGTCGGAATTTACTTTCTAGATGATAGTAAGAAATTGGCCTAACTTTTCAAGGAGGAAGTCTCTGAAGTTGAAACCTTCAGGATTTCATAGATACCTCCAGTACTCTTTGCAGTAAAAATTTCAGCCAAATCCGTGTCGATCACCTTTGCCCCCCAAAATTAAAATATTTCATGGCCCCGGACCTGTCGGAATTGACTTTCTTGGCAATACTAAGAAATGGGCCTAACTTTTCAAGGAGAAAGTGTCTGAAGTTAAAACTTTCAGGATTTCATGGATACCTCCAGTACTCTTTGCAGTAAAAATTTCAGCCAAATCCATGTCGATCACCTTTGCCCCTTAAAATCACAAAATTTCATGACCGCGGACCTGTCGGAATTGACTTTTTTGGCAATACTAAGAAATAAGTCTAACTTTTCGAGGAGGAATTCTCTGAAGTTGAAACTCTCAGGATTTCATAGATACCTTCAGTACTCTTTGCAGGAAAAATTTCAGCCAAATTCGTGTCGGTCGCCTTTTCGCCCATTAATAAAAAAATTCCATGACCCCGGACCTGTCGGAATTGACTTTCTAGATCATAGTAAGAAATGGGCCTAACTTTTCAAGGAGAAAGTCTCTGAAGTTGAAACTTTCAGGATTTCATAGATACCTCCAATACTCTTTGCAGTAAAAATTTCAGCCAAATCCATGTCGATCACCTTTGCCCCCAAAAATAAAAAAATTCCATGACCCCGGACCTGTCGGAATTGACTTTCTAGACCATAGTAAGAAATGGGCCTAACTTTTCAAGGAGGAAGTCTCTGAAGTTGAAACTTTCAGGATTTCATAGATACCTTCAGTACTCTTTGCAGTAAAAATTTCAGCCAAATCCGTGTCGGTCACCTTTACCCCAAAAAATAAAAAAATTCCATGACCCCGGACCTGTCGGAATTTACTTTCTAGATGAAAGTAAGAAATGGGCCTAACTTTTCAAGGAGGAAGTCTCTGAAGTTAAAACTTTCAGGATATCATAGATACCTCCAGTACTCTTTGCAGTAAAAATTTCAGCCAAATCTGGTCGGTCACCTTTGCCCCCCAAAAGCACAAAATTTCATGACCGCGGACCTGTCGGAATTGACTTTTTAGACCATAGTAAGAAATGGGCCTAACTTTTCAAGGAGGAAGTCTCTGAAGTTGAAACTTTCAGGATTTCATAGATACCTCCAGTACTCTTTGCAGTAAAAATTTCAGCCAAATCCGTGTCGGTCACCTTTGCCCCCCAAAATAAAAAATTTTCATGACCCCGGACCTGTCGGAATTGACTTTCTAGACATAGTAAGAAATGGGCCTAACTTTTCAAGGAGGAAGTCTCTGAAGTTGAAACTTTCAGGATTTCATAGATACCTCCAGTATTCATTGCAGTAAAAATTCCAGCCGAATCCGTGTCGGTCACCTTTGCCCCAAAAAATAAAAAATTTCCATGACCCCGGACCTGTCGGAATTGACTTTCTTGGCACTACTAAGAAATGGGCCTAACTTTTCAAGGAGAAAGTGTCTGAAGTTAAAACTTTCAGGATTTCATAGATACCTCCAGTACTCTTTGCAGTAAAAATTTCAGCCAAATCCGTGTCGGTCACCTTTGCCCCCCAAAAGCACAAAATTTCATGACCGCGGACCTGTCGGAATTGACTTTCTAGACCATAGTAAGAAATGGGCCTAACTTTTCAAGGAGAAAGTCTCTGAAGTTGAAACTTTCAGGATTTCATAGATACCTCCAATACTCTTTGCAGTAAAAATTTCAGCCAAATCCATGTCAGTCACCTTTGCCCCTTAAAATCACAAAATTTCATGACCACGGACCTGTCAGAATTGACTTTCTTGGCAATACTAAGAAATAAGTTTAACTTTTTGAGGAGGAATTCTCTGAAGTTGAAACTCTCAGGATTTCATAGATACCTCCAGTACTCTTTGCAGTAGACATTTCAGCCAAATCCATGTCGGTCACCTTTGTCCCCAAAAATAAAAAAATTCCATGACCACGGACCTGTCGGAATTGACTTTCTTGGCAATACTAAGAAATGGGCCTAACTTTTCAAGGAGAAAGTGTCTGAAGTTGAAACTTTCAGGATTTCATAGATACCTCCAGTATTCTTTGCAGTAAAAATTCCAGCCGAATCCGTGTCGGTCACCTTTGCCCCAAAAAATGAAAAAATTCCATGACCCCGGACCTGTCGGAATTGACTTTCTAGATGATAGTAAGAAATGGGACTAAGTTTTCAAGGAGGAAGTCTCTGAAGTTAAAACTTTCAGGATTTCATGGATACCTCCAGTACTCTTTGCAGTAAAAATTTCAGCCAAATCCGTGTCGGTCACCTTTGCCCCCCAAAAGCACAAAATTTCATGACCCCGGACCTGTCGGAATTGACTTTCTAGACCATAGTAAGAAATGGGCCTAACTTTTCAAGGAGAAAGTCTCTGAAGTTGAAACTTTCAGGATTTCATAGATACCTCCAATACTCTTTGCAGTAAAAATTTCAGCCAAATCCATGTCGGTCACCTTTGCCCCTTAAAATCACAAAATTTCCTGACGGCGGACCTGTCAGAATTGACTTTCTTGGCAATACTAAGAAATAAGTCTAACTTTTCGAGGAGATATTCTCTGAAGTTGAAACTCTCAGGATTTCATAGATACCTCCAGTACTCTTTGCAGTAGAAATTTCAGCCAAATCCATGTTGGTCACCTTTGCCCCTTAAAATCACAAAATTTCATGACCGCGGACCTGTCGGAATTGACTTTCTAGATCATAGTAAGAAATGGGCCTAACTTTTCAAGGAGGAAGTCTCTGAAGTTGAAACTTTCAGGATTTCATAGATACCTCTGTACTCTTTGCAGTAAAAATTTCAGCCAAATTCGTGTCGGTCACCTTTACCCCAAAAAATAAAAAAATTCCCTGACCCCGGACATGTCGGAATTTACTTTCTAGATGAAAGTAAGAAATGGGCCTAACTTTTCAAGGAGAAAGTCTCTGAAGTTAAAACTTTCAGGATATCATAGATACCTCCAATACTCTTTGCAGTAAAAATTTCAGCCAAATCCATGTCGATCACCTTTGCCCCCAAAAATAAAAAAATTCCATGACCCCGGACCTGTCGGAATTGACTTTCTAGACCATAGTAAGAAATGGGCCTAACTTTTCAAGGAGGAAGTCTCTGAAGTTGAAACTTTCAGGATTTCATAGATACCTTCAGTACTCTTTGCAGTAAAAATTTCAGCCAAATCCGTGTCGGTCACCTTTACCCCAAAAAATAAAAAAATTCCATGACCCCGGACCTGTCGGAATTTACTTTCTAGATGAAAGTAAGAAATGGGCCTAACTTTTCAAGGAGGAAGTCTCTGAAGTTAAAACTTTCAGGATATCATAGATACCTCCAGTACTCTTTGCAGTAAAAATTTCAGCCAAATCTGGTCGGTCACCTTTGCCCCCCAAAAGCACAAAATTTCATGACCGCGGACCTGTCGGAATTGACTTTTTAGACCATAGTAAGAAATGGGCCTAACTTTTCAAGGAGGAAGTCTCTGAAGTTGAAACTTTCAGGATTTCATAGATACCTCCAGTACTCTTTGCAGTAAAAATTTCAGCCAAATCCGTGTCGGTCACCTTTGCCCCCCAAAATAAAAAATTTTCATGACCCCGGACCTGTCGGAATTGACTTTCTAGACCATAGTAAGAAATGGGCCTAACTTTTCAAGGAGGAAGTCTCTGAAGTTGAAACTTTCAGGATTTCATAGATACCTCCAGTATTCATTGCAGTAAAAATTCCAGCCGAATCCGTGTCGGTCACCTTTGCCCCAAAAAATAAAAAATTTCCATGACCCCGGACCTGTCGGAATTGACTTTCTTGGCACTACTAAGAAATGGGCCTAACTTTTCAAGGAGAAAGTGTCTGAAGTTAAAACTTTCAGGATTTCATAGATACCTCCAGTACTCTTTGCAGTAAAAATTTCAGCCAAATCCGTGTCGGTCACCTTTGCCCCCCAAAAGCACAAAATTTCATGACCGCGGACCTGTCGGAATTGACTTTCTAGACCATAGTAAGAAATGGGCCTAACTTTTCAAGGAGAAAGTCTCTGAAGTTGAAACTTTCAGGATTTCATAGATACCTCCAATACTCTTTGCAGTAAAAATTTCAGCCAAATCCATGTCAGTCACCTTTGCCCCTTAAAATCACAAAATTTCATGACCACGGACCTGTCAGAATTGACTTTCTTGGCAATACTAAGAAATAAGTTTAACTTTTTGAGGAGGAATTCTCTGAAGTTGAAACTCTCAGGATTTCATAGATACCTCCAGTACTCTTTGCAGTAGACATTTCAGCCAAATCCATGTCGGTCACCTTTGTCCCCAAAAATAAAAAAATTCCATGACCACGGACCTGTCGGAATTGACTTTCTTGGCAATACTAAGAAATGGGCCTAACTTTTCAAGGAGAAAGTGTCTGAAGTTGAAACTTTCAGGATTTCATAGATACCTCCAGTATTCTTTGCAGTAAAAATTCCAGCCGAATCCGTGTCGGTCACCTTTGCCCCAAAAAATGAAAAAATTCCATGACCCCGGACCTGTCGGAATTGACTTTCTAGATGATAGTAAGAAATGGGACTAAGTTTTCAAGGAGGAAGTCTCTGAAGTTAAAACTTTCAGCATTTCATGGATACCTCCAGTACTCTTTGCAGTAAAAATTTCAGCCAAATCCGTGTCGGTCACCTTTGCCCCCCAAAAGCACAAAATTTCATGACCCCGGACCTGTCGGAATTGACTTTCTAGACCATAGTAAGAAATGGGCCTAACTTTTCAAGGAGAAAGTCTCTGAAGTTGAAACTTTCAGGATTTCATAGATACCTCCAATACTCTTTGCAGTAAAAATTTCAGCCAAATCCATGTCGGTCACCTTTGCCCCTTAAAATCACAAAATTTCCTGACCGCGGACCTGTCAGAATTGACTTTCTTGGCAATACTAAGAAATAAGTCTAACTTTTCGAGGAGATATTCTCTGAAGTTGAAACTCTCAGGATTTCATAGATACCTCCAGTACTCTTTGCAGTAGAAATTTCAGCCAAATCCATGTTGGTCACCTTTGCCCCTTAAAATCACAAAATTTCATGACCGCGGACCTGTCGGAATTGACTTTCTAGATCATAGTAAGAAATGGGCCTAACTTTTCAAGGAGGAAGTCTCTGAAGTTGAAACTTTCAGGATTTCATAGATACCTCTGTACTCTTTGCAGTAAAAATTTCAGCCAAATTCGTGTCGGTCACCTTTACCCCAAAAAATAAAAAAATTCCCTGACCCCGGACATGTCGGAATTTACTTTCTAGATGAAAGTAAGAAATGGGCCTAACTTTTCAAGGAGGAAGTCTCTGAAGTTAAAACTTTCAGGATATCATAGATACCTCCAGTACTCTTTGCAGTAAAAATTTCAGCCAAATCCGTGTCGGTCACCTTTGCCCCCCAAAAGCACAAAATTTCATGACCCCGGAGCTGTCGGAATTGACTTTCTAGACCATAGAAAGAAATGGGCCTAACTTTTCAAGGAGGAAGTCTCTGAAGTTGAAACTTTCAGGATTTCATAGATACCTCCAGTACTCTTTGCAGTAAAAATTTCAGCCAAATCCGTGTCGGTCACCTTTGCCCCCCAAAATAAAAAAATTTCATGACCCCGGACCTGTCGGAATTTACTTTCTAGATGAAAGTAAGAAATGGGCCTAACTTTTCAAGGAGGAAGTCTCTGAAGTTAAAACTTTCAGGATATCATAGATACC
This sequence comes from Acanthaster planci, assembly GCF_054643075.1. NCBI lineage: Eukaryota > Metazoa > Echinodermata > Asteroidea > Valvatida > Acanthasteridae > Acanthaster > Acanthaster planci. The sequence goes on along the minus strand of NC_141778.1, from coordinate 21,407,729 downwards.
TCCAGTACTCTTTGCAGTAAAAATTTCAGCCAAATCCGTGTCGGTCACCTTTGCCCCCAAAAATAAAAAAATTCCATGACCGCGGACCTGTCGGAATTGACTTTCTAGATGAAAGTAAGAAATGGGACTAACTTTTCAAGGAGGAAGTCTCTGAAGTTAAAACTTTCAGGATATCATAGATACCTCCAGTACTCTTTGCAGTAAAAATTTCAGCCAAATCCGTGTCGGTCACCTTTGCCCCCAAAAATCAAAATATTCCATGACCCCGGACCTGTCGGAATTGACTTTCTAGACCATAGTAAGAAATGGGCCTAACTTTTCAAGGAGGAAGTCTCTGAAGTTGAAACTTTCAGGATTTCATAGATACCTCCAGTATTCATTGCAGTAAAAATTCCAGCCGAATCCGTGTCGGTCACCTTTGCCCCAAAAAATAAAAAATTTCCATGACCCCGGACCTGTCGGAATTGACTTTCTTGGCACTACTAAGAAATGGGCCTAACTTTTCAAGGAGAAAGTGTCTGAAGTTAAAACTTTCAGGATTTCATAGATACCTCCAGTACTCTTTGCAGTAAAAATTTCAGCCAAATCCGTGTCGGTCACCTTTGCCCCCCAAAAGCACAAAATTTCATGACCGCGGACCTGTCGGAATTGACTTTCTAGACCATAGTAAGAAATGGGCCTAACTTTTCAAGGAGGAAGTCTCTGAAGTTGAAACTTTCAGGATTTCATAGATACCTCCAATACTCTTTGCAGTAAAAATTTCAGCCAAATCCATGTCGGTCACCTTTGCCCCTTAAAATCACAAAATTTCATGACCGCGGACCTGTCAGAATTGACTTTCTTGGCAATACTAAGAAATAAGTCTAACTTTTCGAGGAGGAATTCTCTGAAGTTGAAACTCTCAGGATTTCATAGATACCTCCAGTACTCTTTGCAGTAGAAATTTCAGCCAAATCCATGTCGGTCACCTTTGCCCCCAAAAATAAAAAAATTCCATGACCCCGGACCTGTCGGAATTGACTTTCTGGGCAATACTAAGAAATGGGCCTGACTTTTCAAGGAGAAAGTGTCTGAAGTTGAAACTTTCAGGATTTCATAGATACCTGCAGTATTCTTTGCAGTAGAAATTCCAACCGAATCCGTGTCGGTCACCTTTGCCCCAAAAAATGAAAAAATTCCATGACCCCGGACCTGTCGGAATTGACTTTCTAGATGATAGTAAGAAATGGGCCTAACTTTTCAAGGAGGAAGTCTCTGAAGTTGAAACTTTCAGGATTTCATAGATACCTCCAGTACTCTTTGCAGTAAAAATTTCAGCCAAATCCGTGTCGGTCACCTTTGCCCCCCAAAAGCACAAAATTTCATGACCCCGGACCTGTCGGAATTGACTTTCTAGACCATAGTAAGAAATGGGCCTAACTTTTCAAGGAGAAAGTCTCTGAAGTTGAAACTTTCAGGATTTCATAGATACCTCCAATACTCTTTGCAGTAAAAATTTCAGCCAAATCCATGTCGGTCACCTTTGCCCCTTAAAATCACAAAATTTCATGACCGCGGACCTGTCAGAATTGACTTTCTTGGCAATACTAAGAAATAAGTCTAACTTTTCGAGGAGATATTCTCTGAAGTTGAAACTCTCAGGATTTCATAGATACCTCCAGTACTCTTTGCAGTAGAAATTTCAGCCAAATCCATGTTGGTCACCTTTGCCCCTTAAAATCACAAAATTTCATGACCGCGGACCTGTCGGAATTGACTTTCTAGATCATAGTAAGAAATGGGCCTAACTTTTCAAGGAGGAAGTCTCTGAAGTTGAAACTTTCAGGATTTCATAGATACCTCTGTACTCTTTGCAGTAAAAATTTCAGCCAAATTCGTGTCGGTCACCTTTACCCCAAAAAATAAAAAAATTCCCTGACCCCGGACATGTCGGAATTTACTTTCTAGATGAAAGTAAGAAATGGGCCTAACTTTTCAAGGAGGAAGTCTCTGAAGTTAAAACTTTCAGGATATCATAGATACCTCCAGTACTCTTTGCAGTAAAAATTTCAGCCAAATCCGTGTCGGTCACCTTTGCCCCCCTAAAAGCACAAAATTTCATGACCCCGGAGCTGTCGGAATTGACTTTCTAGACCTTAGAAAGAAATGGGCCTAACTTTTCAAGGAGGAAGTCTCTGAAGTTGAAACTTTCAGGATTTCATAGATACCTCCAGTACTCTTTGCAGTAAAAATTACAGCCAAATCCGTGTCGGTCACCTTTGCCCCCCAAAATAAAAAATTTTCATGACCCCGGACCTGTCGGAATTTACTTTCTAGATGAAAGTAAGAAATGGGCCTAACTTTTCAAGGAGGAAGTCTCTGAAGTTAAAACTTTCAGGATATCATAGATACCTCCAGTACTCTTTGCAGTAAAAATTTCAGCCAAATCCGTGTCGGTCACCTTTGCCCCCAAAAATAAAAAAATTCCATGACCGCGGACCTGTCGGAATTGACTTTCTAGATGAAAGTAAGAAATGGGACTAACTTTTCAAGGAGGAAGTCTCTGAAGTTAAAACTTTCAGGATATCATAGATACCTCCAGTACTCTTTGCAGTAAAAATTTCAGCCAAATCCGTGTCGGTCACCTTTGCCCCCAAAAATCAAAATATTCCATGACCCCGGACCTATCGGAATTGACTTTCTAGACCATAGTAAGAAATGGGCCTAACTTTTCAAGGGGGAAGTGTCTCAAGTTGAAACTTTCAGAATTTCATAGATACCTCCAGTACTCTTTGCAGTAAAAATTTCAGCCAAATCCGTGTCGGTCACCTTTGCCCCCCAAAAGGACAAAATTTCATGACCGCGGACCTGTGGGAATTGACTTTCTAGACCATAGTAAGAAATGAGCCTAATTTTTCAAGGAGGAATTCTCTGAAGTTGAAACTCTAAGGATTTCATAGATACCTCCAGTACTTTTTGCAGTAGAGATTTCAGCTAAATCCGTGTCGGTCGCCTTTTCCCCAGAAAATAAAAAAAATTCCATGACCCCGGACCTGTCGGAATTGACTTTGTAGATCATAGTAAGAAATGGGCCTAACTTTTCAAGGAGAAAGTGTCTGAAGTTAAAACTTTCAGGATTTCATGGATACCTCCAGTACTCTTTGCAGTAAAAACTTCAGCCAAATCCGTGTCGGTCACCTTTGCCCCCAAAAATAAAAAAATTTCATGACCCCGGACATGTCGGAATTGACTTTCTAGACCATAGTAAGAAATGGGCCTAACTTTTCAAGGAAGAAGTCTCTGAAGTTGAAACTTTCATGATTTCATAGATACCTCCAGTACTCTTTGCAGTAAAAATTTCAGCCAAATCCGTGTCGGTCACCTTTGCCCCCAGAAGAAAAAAAATGTCATGACCCTGGACCTGTCGGAATTGACTTTCTAGACGATAGTCAGAAATGGGCCTAACTTTTCAAGGAGGAAGTCTCTGAAGTTGAAACTTTCAGGATTTCATAGATACCTTCAGTACTCTTTGCAGTAAAAATTTCAGCCAAATTCGTGTCGGTCACCTTTACCCCAAAAAATAAAAAAATTCCCTGACCCCGGACATGTCGGAATTTACTTTCTAGATGAAAGTAAGAAATGTGCCTAACTTTTCAAGGAGGAAGTCTCTGAAGTTAAAACTTTCAGGATATCATAGATACCTCCAGTACTCTTTGCAGTAAAAATTTCAGCCAAATCCGTGTCGGTCACCTTTGCCCCCCTAAAAGCACAAAATTTCATGACCCCGGAGCTGTCGGAATTGACTTTCTAGACCATAGAAAGAAATGGGCCTAACTTTTCAAGGAGGAAGTCTCTGAAGTTGAAACTTTCAGGATTTCATAGATACCTCCAGTACTCTTTGCAGTAATAATTTCAGCCAAATCCGTGTCGGTCACCTTTGCCCCCCAAAATAAAAAAATTCCATGACCCCGGACCTGTCGGAAATTATTTTCTAGATGAAAGTAAGAAATGGGCCTAACTTTTCAAGGAGGAAGTCTCTGAAGTTAAAACTTTCAGGATATCATAGATACCTCCAGTACTCTTTGCAGTAAAAATTTCAGCCAAATCCATGTCGGTCACCTTTGCCCCCAAAAATAAAAAAATTCCATGACCGCGGACCTGTCGGAATTGACTTTCTAGATGAAAGTAAGAAATGGGCCTAACTTTTCAAGGAGGAAGTCTCTGAAGTTGAAACTTTCAGGATATCATAGATACCTCCAGTACTCTTTGCAGTAAAAA
>NC_141778.1:21368033-21403372 GCF_054643075.1 Acanthaster planci | reverse complement strand
GAAATGGGCCTAACTTTTCAAGGAGGAAGTCTCTGAAGTTGAAACTTTCAGGATTTCATAGATACCTTCAGTACTCTTTGCAGTAAAAATTTCAGCCAAATCCGTGTCGGTCACCTTTGCCCCAAAAAATAAAAAAATTCCATGACCCCGGACCTGTCGGAATTGACTTTCTAGACCATAGTAAGAAATGGGCCTAACTTTTCAAGGAGGAAGTCTCTGAAGTTAAAACTTTCAGGATATCATAGATACCTCCAGTACTCTTTGCAGTAGAGATTTCAGCCAAATCCGTGTCGGTCACCTTTGCCCCCAAAAAGCACAAAATTTCATGACCGCAGACCTGTTGGAATTGACTTTCTAGACCATAGTAAGAAATGGGCCTAACTTTTCAAGGAGGAATTCTCTGAAACTGAAACTCTCAGGATTTCATAGATACCTCCAGTACTCTTTGCAGTAGAGATTTCAGCCAAATCCGTGTCGGTCGCCTTTTCCCCCCAAAAATAAAAAAATTCCATGACCCCGGACCTGTCGGAATAGACTTTCTAGATCATAGTAAGAAATGGGCCTAACTTTTCAAGGAGGAAGTCTCTGAAGTTGAAACTTTCAGGATTTCATAGATACCTCCAGTACTCTTTGCAGTAAAAATTTCAGCCAAATCCGTGTCGGTCACCTTTGCCCCCAAAAATAAAAAAATTCCATGACCCCGGACCCGTCGGAATTTACTTTATAGATGAAAGTAAGAAATGGGCCTAACTTTTCAAGGAGGAAGTCTCTGAAGTTAAAACTTTCAGGATATCATAGATACCTCCAGTACTCTTTGCAGTAGAGATTTCAGCCAAATCCGTGTCGGTCACCTTTGCCCCCAAAAATAAAACATTTCATGACCCCGGACCTGTCGGAATTGACTTTCTAGACCATAGTAAGAAATGGGCCTAACTTTTCAAGGAGGAAGTCTCTGAAGTTAAAACTTTCAGGATATCATAGATACCTCCAGTACTCTTTGCAGTAGAGATTTCAGCCAAATCCGTGTCGGTCACCTTTGCCCCCAAAAAGCACAAAATTTCATGACCGCAGACCTGTTGGAATTGACTTTCTAGACCATAGTAAGAAATGGGCCTAACTTTTCAAGGAGGAATTCTCTAAAGTTAAAACTCTCAGGATTTCATAGATACCTCCAGTACTCTTTGCAGTAGAGATTTCAGCCAAATCCGTGTCGGTCGCCTTTTCCCCCAAAAATAAAAAAATTCCATGACCCCGGACCTGTCGGAATAGACTTTCTAGATCATAGTAAGAAATGGGCCTAACTTTTCCAGGAGGAAGTCTTTCAAGTTGAAACTTTCAGGATTTCATAGATACCTCCAGTACTCTTTGCAGTAAAAATTTCAGCCAAATCCGTGTCGGTCACCTTTGCCCCCAAAAATAAAAAATTTCATGACCCCGGACCTGTCGGAATTGACTTTCTAGACCATAGTAAGAAATGGGCCTAACTTTTCAAGGAGGAAGTCTCTGAAGTTGAAACTTTCATGATTTCATAGATACCTCCAGTACTCTTTGCAGTAAAAATTTCAGCCAAATCCGTGTCGGTCACCTTTGCCCCCAAAAATAAAAAAATTTCATGACCCCGGACCTGTCGGAATTTACTTTCTAGATGAAAGTAAGAAATGGGCTTAACTTTTCAAGGAGAAAGTGTCTGAAGTTGAAACTTTCAGGATTTCATAGATACCTCCAGTACTCTTTGCAGTAAAAATTTCAGCCAAATCCGTGTCGGTCACCTTTGCCCCTAAAAATAAAAAGATTCCATGACCCCCGACCTGTCGGAATTGACTTTCTAGACCATAGTAAGAAATGGGCCTAACTTTTCAAGGAGGAAGTCTCTGAAGTTGAAACTTTCAGGATTTCATAGATACCCCCAGTACTCTTTGCAGTAAAAATTTCAGCCAAATCCGTGTCGGTCACCTTTGCCCCCAAAAATAAAAAAATTTCATGACCCCGGACCTGTCGGAATTGACTTTCTAGACCATAGTAAGAAACGGGCCTAACTTTTCAAGGAGGAATTCTCTGAAGTTGAAACTTTCAGGATTTCATAGATACCTCCAGTACTTTTTGCAGTAAAAATTTCAGCCAAATCCGTGTCGGTCACCTTTTCCCCAAAAAATAAAAAAATTCCATGACCCCGGACCTGTCGGAATTGACTTTCTAGATGAAAGTAAGAAATGGGCCTAACTTTTCAAGGAGGAAGTCTCTGAAGTTAAAACTTTCAGGATATCATAGATACCTCCAGTACTCTTTGCAGTAAAAATTTCAGCCAAATCCGTGTCGGTCACCTTTGCCCCCCAAAAGCACAAAATTTCATGACCGCGGACCTGTCGGAATTGACTTTCTAGACCATAGTAAGAAATGGGCCTAACTTTTCAAGGAGGAAGTCTCTGAAGTTGAAACTTTCAGGATTTCGTAGATACCTTCAGTACTCTTTGCAGTAAAAATTTCAGCCAAATCCGTGTCGGTCACCTTTGCCCCAAAAAATAAAAAAATTCCATGACCCCGGACCTGTCGGAATTTACTTTATAGATGAAAGTAAGAAATGGGCCTAACTTTTCAAGGAGGAAGTCTCTGAAGTTAAAACTTTCAGGATATCATAGATACCTCCAGTACTCTTTGCAGTAGAGATTTCAGCCAAATCCGTGTCGGTCACCTTTGCCCCCAAAAATAAAACATTTCATGACCCCGGACCTGTCGGAATTGACTTTCTAGACCATAGTAAGAAATGGGCCTAACTTTTCAAGGAGGAAGTCTCTGAAGTTGAAACTTTCATGATTTCATAGATACCTCCAGTACTCTTTGCAGTAAAAATTTCAGCCAAATCCGTGTCGGTCACCTTTGCCCCCCAAAAGCACAAAATTTCATGACCGCAGACCTGTCGGAATTGACTTTCTAGACCATAGTAAGAAATGGGCCTAACTTTTCAAGGAGGAAGTCTCTGAAGTTGAAACTTTCAGGATTTCGTAGATACCTTCAGTACTCTTTGCAGTAAAAATTTCAGCCAAATCCGTGTCGGTCACCTTTGCCCCAAAAAATAAAAAAATTCCATGACCCCGGACCTGTCGGAATTGACTTTCTAGACCATAGTAAGAAATGGGCCTAACTTTTCAAGGAGGAAGTCTCTGAAGTTAAAACTTTCAGGATATCATAGATACCTCCAGTACTCTTTGCAGTAGAGATTTCAGCCAAATCCGTGTCGGTCACCTGTGCCCCCAAAAAGCACAAAATTTCATGACCGCAGACCTGTTGGAATTGACTTTCTAGACCATAGTAAGAAATGGGCCTAACTTTTCAAGGAGGAATTCTCTGAAACTGAAACTCTCAGGATTTCATAGATACCTCCAGTACTCTTTGCAGTAGAGATTTCAGCCAAATCCGTGTCGGTCGCCTTTTCCCCCAAAAATAAAAAAATTCCATGACCCCGGACCTGTCGGAATAGACTTTCTAGATCATAGTAAGAAATGGGCCTAACTTTTCAAGGAGGAAGTCTCTGAAGTTGAAACTTTCAGGATTTCATAGATACCTCCAGTACTCTTTGCAGTAAAAATTTCAGCCAAATCCGTGTCGGTCACCTTTGCCCCAAAAAATAAAAAAATTCCATGACCCCGGACCCGTCGGAATTTACTTTATAGATGAAAGTAAGAAATGGGCCTAACTTTTCAAGGAGGAAGTCTCTGAAGTTAAAACTTTCAGGATATCATAGATACCTCCAGTACTCTTTGCAGTAGAGATTTCAGCCAAATCCGTGTCGGTCACCTTTGCCCCCAAAAATAAAACATTTCATGACCCCGGACCTGTCGGAATTGACTTTCTAGACCATAGTAAGAAATGGGCCTAACTTTTCAAGGAGGAAGTCTCTGAAGTTAAAACTTTCAGGATATCATAGATACCTCCAGTACTCTTTGCAGTAGAGATTTCAGCCAAATCCGTGTCGGTCACCTTTGCCCCCAAAAAGCACAAAATTTCATGACCGCAGACCTGTTGGAATTGACTTTCTAGACCATAGTAAGAAATGGGCCTAACTTTTCAAGGAGGAATTCTCTGAAGTTAAAACTCTCAGGATTTCATAGATACCTCCAGTACTCTTTGCAGTAGAGATTTCAGCCAAATCCGTGTCGGTCGCCTTTTCCCCCAAAAATAAAAAAATTCCATGACCCCGGACCTGTCGGAATAGACTTTCTAGATCATAGTAAGAAATGGGCCTAACTTTTCAAGGAGGAAGTCTTTGAAGTTGAAACTTTCAGGATTTCATAGATACCTCCAGTACTCTTTGCAGTAAAAATTTCAGCCAAATCCGTGTCGGTCACCTTTGCCCCCCAAAATAAAAAATTTCATGACCCCGGACCTGTCGGAATTGACTTTCTAGACCATAGTAAGAAATGGGCCTAACTTTTCAAGGAGGAAGTCTCTGAAGTTGAAACTTTCATGATTTCATAGATACCTCCAGTACTCTTTGCAGTAAAAATTTCAGCCAAATCCGTGTCGGTCACCTTTGCCTCCAAAAATAAAAAAATTTCATGACCCCGGACCTGTTGGAATTTACTTTCTAGATGAAAGTAAGAAATGGGCTTAACTTTTCAAGGAGAAAGTGTCTGAAGTTGAAACTTTCAGGATTTCATAGATACCTCCAGTACTCTTTGCAGTAAAAATTTCAGCCAAATCCGTGTCGGTCACCTTTGCCCCTAAAAATAAAAAGATTCCATGACCCCCGACCTGTCGGAATTGACTTTCTAGACCATAGTAAGAAATGGGCCTAACTTTTCAAGGAGGAAGTCTCTGAAGTTGAAACTTTCAGGATTTCATAGATACCCCCAGTACTCTTTGCAGTAAAAATTTCAGCCAAATCCGTGTCGGTCACCTTTGCCCCCAAAAATAAAAAAATTTCATGACCCCGGACCTGTCGGAATTGACTTTCTAGACCATAGTAAGAAACGGGCCTAACTTTTCAAGGAGGAAATCTCTGAAGTTGAAACTTTCAGGATTTCATAGATACCTCCAGTACTTTTTGCAGTAAAAATTTCAGCCAAATCCGTGTCGGTCACCTTTTCCCCAAAAAATAAAAAAATTCCATGACCCCGGACCTGTCGGAATTGACTTTCTAGATGAAAGTAAGAAATGGGCCTAACTTTTCAAGGAGGAAGTCTCTGAAGTGAAAACTTTCAGGATATCATAGATACCTCCAGTACTCTTTGCAGTAAAAATTTCAGCCAAATCCGTGTCGGTCACCTTTGCCCTCCAAAAGCACAAAGTTTCATGACCGCGGACCTGTCGGAATTGACTTTCTAGACCATAGTAAGAAATGGGCCTAACTTTTCAAGGAGGAAGTCTCTGAAGTTGAAACTTTCAGGATTTCGTAGATACCTTCAGTACTCTTTGCAGTAAAAATTTCAGCCAAATCCGTGTCGGTCACCTTTGCCCCCAAAAATAAAAAAATTCCATGACCCCGGACCTGTCGGAATTTACTTTATAGATAAAAGTAAGAAATGGGCCTAACTTTTCAAGGAGGAAGTCTCTGAAGTTAAAACTTTCAGGATATCATAGATACCTCCAGTACTCTTTGCAGTAGAGATTTCAGCCAAATCCGTGTCGGTCACCTTTGCCCCCAAAAATAAAACATTTCATGACCCCGGACCTGTCGGAATTGACTTTCTAGACCATAGTAAGAAATGGGCCTAACTTTTCAAGGAGGAAGTCTCTGAAGTTGAAACTTTCAGGATTTCGTAGATACCTTCAGTACTCTTTGCAGTAAAAATTTCAGCCAAATCCGTGTCGGTCACCTTTGCCCCAAAAAATAAAAAAATTCCATGACCCCGGACCTGTCGGAATTTACTTTATAGATGAAAGTAAGAAATGGGCCTAACTTTTCAAGGAGGAAGTCTCTGAAGTTAAAACTTTCAGGATATCATAGATACCTCCAGTACTCTTTGCAGTAGAGATTTCAGCCAAATCCGTGTCGGTCACCTTTGCCCCCAAAAATAAAACATTTCATGACCCCGGACCTGTCGGAATTGACTTTCTAGACCATAGTAAGAAATGGGCCTAACTTTTCAAGGAGGAAGTCTCTGAAGTTGAAAATTTCATGATTTCATAGATACCTCCAGTACTCTTTGCAGTAAAAATTTCAGCCAAATCCGTGTCGGTCACCTTTGCCCCCAAAATAAAAAAATTTCATGACCCCGGACCTGTCGGAATTGACTTTCTAGACCATAGTAAGAAATGGGCCTAACTTTTCAAGGAGGAAGTCTCTGAAGTTGAAACTTTCAGGATTTCATAGATACTTCCAGTACTTTTTGCAGTAAAAATTTCAGCCAAATCCGTGTCGATCACCTTTGCCCCCAAAAATAAAAAAATTTCATGACCCCGGACCTGTCGGAATTGACTTTCTAGACCATAGTAAGAAACGGGTCTAACTTTTCAAGGAGGAAGTCTCTGAAGTTGAAACTTTCAGGATTTCATAGATACCTCCAGTACTTTTTGCAGTAAAAATTTCAGCCAAATCCGTGTCGGTCACCTTTGCCCCAAAAAATAAAAAAATTCCATGACCCCGGACCTGTCGGAATTGACTTTCTAGATGAAAGTAAGAAATGGGCCTAACTTTTCAAGGAGGAAGTCTCTGAAGTTAAAACTTTCAGGATATCATAGATACCTCCAGTACTCTTTGCAGTAAAAATTTCAGCCAAATCCGTGTCGGTCACCTTTGCCCCCCCAAAAGCACAAAATTTCATGACCGCGGACCTGTCGGAATTGACTTTCTAGACCATAGTAAGAAATGGGCCTAACTTTTCAAGGAGGAAGTCTCTGAAGTTGAAACTTTCACAATTTCGTAGATACCTTCAGTACTCTTTGCAGTAAAAATTTCAGCCAAATCCGTGTCGGTCACCTTTGCCCCAAAAAATAAAAAAATTTCATGACCCCGGACCTGTCGGAATTGACTTTCTAGACCATAGTAAGAAATGGGCCTAACTTTTCAAGGAGGAAGTCTCTGAAGTTGAAACTTTCAGGATATCATAGATACCTCCAGTACTCTTTGCAGTAGAGATTTCAGCCAAATCCGTGTCGGTCGCCTTTTCCCCCAAAAATAAAAAAATTCCATGACCTCGGACCTGTCGGAATAGACTTTCTAGATCATAGTAAGAAATGGGCCTAACTTTTCAAGGAGGAAGTCTCTGAAGTTGAAACTTTCAGGATTTCATAGATACCTCCAGTACTCTTTGCAGTAAAAATTTCAGCCAAATCCGTGTCGGTCACCTTTGCCCCCAAAAATAAAAAATTTCATGACCCCGGACCTGTCGGAATTGACTTTCTAGACCATAGTAAGAAATGGGCCTAACTTTTCAAGGAGGAAGTCTCTGAAGTTGAAACTTTCATGATTTCATAGATACCTCCAGTACTCTTTGCAGTAAAAATTTCAGCCAAATCCGTGTCGGTCACCTTTGCCTCCAAAAATAAAAAAATTTCATGACCCCGGACCTGTTGGAATTTACTTTTTAGATGAAAGTAAGAAATGGGCTTAACTTTTCAAGGAAAAAGTGTCTGAAGTTGAAACTTTCAGGATTTCATAGATACCTCCAGTACTCTTTGCAGTAAAAATTTCAGCCAAATCCGTGTCGGTCACCTTTGCCCCTAAAAATAAAAAGATTCCATGACCCCCGACCTGTCGGAATTGACTTTCTAGACCATAGTAAGAAATGGGCTTAACTTTTCAAGGAGGAAGTCTCTGAAGTTGAAACTTTCAGGATTTCATAGATACCCCCAGTACTCTTTGCAGTAAAAATTTCAGCCAAATCCGTGTCGGTCACCTTTGCCCCCAAAAATAAAAAAATTTCATGACCCCGGACCTGTCGGAATTGACTTTCTAGACCATAGTAAGAAATGGGCCTAACTTTTCAAGGAGGAAGTCTCTGAAGTTGAAACTTTCAGGATTTCATAGATACCTCCAGTACTCTTTGCAGTAAAAATTTCAGCCAAATCCGTGTCGGTCACCTTTGCCCCCCCCAAAAAAAAAAATTTCATGACCCCGGACCTGTCGGAATTGACTTTCTAGACCATAGTAAGAAACGGGCCTAACTTTTCAAGGAGGAAGTCTCTGAAGTTGAAACTTTCATGATTTCATAGATACCTCCAGTACTCTTTGCAGTAAAAATTTCAGCCAAATCCGTGTCGGTCACCTTTGCCCCAAAAAATAAAAAAATTCCATGACCCCGGACCTGTCGGAATTGACTTTCTAGATGAAAGTAAGAAATGGGCCTAACTTTTCAAGGAGGAAGTCTCTGAAGTTGAAACTTTCAGGATTTCATAGATACCTCCAGTACTCTTTGAAGTAAAAATTTCAGCCAAATCCGTGTCGGTCACCTTTGCCCCAAAAAATAAAAAAATTCCATGACCCCGGACCTGTCGGAATTGACTTTCTAGATGAAAGTAAGAAATGGGCCTAACTTTTCAAGGAGGAAGTCTCTGAAGTTAAAACTTTCAGGATATCATAGATACCTCCAGTACTCTTTGCAGTAAAAATTTCAGCCAAATCCGTGTCGGTCACCTTTGCCCCCCAAAAGCACAAAATTTCATGACCGCGGACCTGTCGGAATTGACTTTCTAGACCATAGTAAGAAATGGGCCTAACTTTTCAAGGAGGAAGTCTCTGAAGTTGAAACTTTCAGGATTTCGTAGATACCTTCAGTACTCTTTGCAGTAAAAATTTCAGCCAAATCCGTGTCGGTCACCTTTGCCCCCAAAAATTAAAAAAATTCCATGACCCCGGACCTGTCGGAATTTACTTTATAGATGAAAGTAAGAAATGGGCCTAACTTTTCAAGGAGGAAGTCTCTGAAGTTAAAACTTTCAGGATATCATAGATACCTCCAGTACTCTTTGCAGTAGAGATTTCAGCCAAATCCGTGTCGGTCACCTTTGCCCCCAAAAATAAAACATTTCATGACCCCGGACCTGTCGGAATTGACTTTCTAGACCATAGTAAGAAATGGGCCTAACTTTTCAAGGAGGAAGTCTCTGAAGTTGAAACTTTCAGGATTTCATAGATACTTCCAGTACTCTTTGCAGTAAAAATTTCAGCCAAATCCGTGTCGGTCACCTTTGCCCCCAAAAATAAAAAAATTTCATGACCCCGGACCTGTCGGAATTGACTTTCTAGACCATAGTAAGAAATGGGGCTAACTTTTCAAGGAGGAAGTCTCTGAAGTTGAAACTTTCAGGATTTCATAGATACCTCCAGTACTTTTTGCAGTAAAAATTTCAGCCAAATCCGTGTCGGTCACCTTTGCCCCAAAAAATAAAAAAATTCCATGACCCCGGACCTGTCGGAATTGACTTTCTAGATGAAAGTAAGAAATGGGCCTAACTTTTCAAGGAGGAAGTCTCTGAAGTTGAAACTCTCAGGATTTCATAGATACCTCCAGTACTCTTTGCAGTAAAAATTTCAGCCAAATCCGTGTCGGTCACCTTTGCCCCCAAAAATAAAAAAATTTCAAGACCCCGGACCTGTCAGAATTGACTTTCTAGACCATAGTAAGAAACGGGTCTAACTTTTCAAGGAGGAAGTCTCTGAAGTTGAAACTTTCAGGATTTTATAGATACCTCCAGTACTTTTTGCAGTAAAAATTTCAGCCAAATCCGTGTCGGTCACCTTTGCCCCAAAAAATAAAAAAATTCCATGACCCCGGACCTGTCGGAATTGACTTTCTAGATGAAAGTAAGAAATGGGCCTAACTTTTCAAGGAGGAAGTCTCTGAAGTTAAAACTTTCAGGATATCATAGATACCTCCAGTACTCTTTGCAGTAAAAATTTCAGCCAAATCCGTGTCGGTCACCTTTGCCCCCCCAAAAGCACAAAATTTCATGACCGCGGACCTGTCGGAATTGACTTTCTAGACCATAGTTAGAAATGGGCCTAACTTTTCAAGGAGGAAGTCTCTGAAGTTGAAACTTTCAAAATTTCGTAGATACCTTCAGTACTCTTTGCAGTAAAAATTTCAGCCAAATCCGTGTCGGTCACTTTTGCCCCAAAAAATAAAAAAATTCCATGACCCCGGACCTGTCGGAATTTACTTTATAGATGAAAGTAAGAAATGGGCCTAACTTTTCAAGGAGGAAGTCTCTGAAGTTAAAACTTTCAGGATATCATAGATACCTCCAGTACTCTTCGCAGTAGAGATTTCAGCCAAATCCGTGTCGGTCACCTTTGCCCCCCAAAAATAAAAAATTTCATGACCCCGGACCTGTCGGAATTGACTTTCTAGACCATAGTAAGAAATGGGCCTAACTTTTCAAGGAGGAAGTCTCTGAAGTTAAAACTTTCAGGATATCATAGATACCTCCAGTACTCTTTGCAGTAGAGATTTCAGCCAAATCCGTGTCGGTCGCCTTTTCCCCCCAAAATAAAAAAATTCCATGACCTCGGACCTGTCGGAATAGACTTTCTAGATCATAGTAAGAAATGGGCCTAACTTTTCAAGGAGGAAGTCTCTGAAGTTGAAACTTTCAGGATTTCATAGATACCTCCAGTACTCTTTGCAGTAAAAATTTCAGCCAAATCCGTGTCGGTCACCTTTGCCCCCAAAAATAAAAAATTTCATGACCCCGGACCTGTCGGAATTGACTTTCTAGACCATAGTAAGAAATGGGCCTAACTTTTCAAGGAGGAAGTCTCTGAAGTTGAAACTTTCATGATTTCATAGATACCTCCAGTACTCTTTGCAGTAAAAATTTCAGCCAAATCCGTGTCGGTCACCTTTGCCTCCAAAAAAAAAACATTTCATGACCCCGGACCTGTTGGAATTTACTTTCTAGATGAAAGTAAGAAATGGGCTTAACTTTTCAAGGAAAAAGTGTCTGAAGTTGAAACTTTCAGGATTTCATAGATACCTCCAGTACTCTTTGCAGTAAAAATTTCAGCCAAATCCGTGTCGGTCACCTTTGCCCCTAAAAATAAAAAGATTCCATGACCCCCGACCTGTCGGAATTGACTTTCTAGACCATAGTAAGAAATGGGCTTAACTTTTCAAGGAGGAAGTCTCTGAAGTTGAAACTTTCAGGATTTCATAGATACCCCCAGTACTCTTTGCAGTAAAAATTTCAGCCAAATCCGTGTCGGTCACCTTTGCCCCAAAAAAATAAAAAAATTTCATGACCGCGGACCTGTCGGAATTGACTTTCTAGACCATAGTAAGAAATGGGCCTAACTTTTCAAGGAGGAAGTCTCTGAAGTTGAAACTTTCAGGATTTCATAGATACTTCCAGTACTCTTTGCAGTAAAAATTTCAGCCAAATCCGTGTCGGTCACCTTTGCCCCCAAAAATAAAAAAATTTCATGACCCCGGACCTGTCGGAATTGACTTTCTAGACCATAGTAAGAAACGGGCCTAACTTTTCAAGGAGGAAGTCTCTGAAGTTAAAACTTTCAGGATATCATAGATACCTCCAGTACTCTTTGCAGTAAAAATTTCAGCCAAATCCGTGTCGGTCACCTTTGCCCCCCAAAAGCACAAAATTTCATGACCGCGGACCTGTCGGAATTGACTTTCTAGACCATAGTAAGAAATGGGCCTAACTTTTCAAGGAGGAAGTCTCTGAAGTTGAAACTTTCAAAATTTCGTAGATACCTTCAGTACTCTTTGCAGTAAAAATTTCAGCCAAATCCGTGTCGGTCACTTTTGCCCCAAAAAATAAAAAAATTCCATGACCCCGGACCTGTCGGAATTTACTTTATAGATGAAAGTAAGAAATGGGCCTAACTTTTCAAGGAGGAAGTCTCTGAAGTTAAAACTTTCAGGATATCATAGATACCTCCAGTACTCTTTGCAGTAGAGATTTCAGCCAAATCCGTGTCGGTCACCTTTGCCCCCAAAAATAAAACATTTCATGACCCCGGACCTGTCGGAATTGACTTTCTAGACCATAGTAAGAAATGGGCCTAACTTTTCAAGGAGGAAGTCTCTGAAGTTAAAACTTTCAGGATATCATAGATACCTCCAGTACTCTTTGCAGTAGAGATTTCAGCCAAATCCGTGTCGGTCGCCTTTGCCCCCAAAAATAAAAAAATTCCATGACCTCGGACCTGTCGGAATAGACTTTCTAGATCATAGTAAGAAATGGGCCTAACTTTTCAAGGAGGAAGTCTCTGAAGTTGAAACTTTCAGGATTTCATAGATACCTCCAGTACTCTTTGCAGTAAAAATTTCAGCCAAATCCGTGTCGGTCACCTTTGCCCCCAAAAATAAAAAATTTCATGACCCCGGACCTGTCGGAATTGACTTTCTAGACCATAGTAAGAAATGGGCCTAACTTTTCAAGGAGGAAGTCTCTGAAGTTAAAACTTTCATGATTTCATAGATACCTCCAGTACTCTTTGCAGTAAAAATTTCAGCCAAATCCGTGTCGGTCACCTTTGCCTCCAAAAATAAAAAAATTTCATGACCCCGGACCTGTTGGAATTTACTTTTTAGATGAAAGTAAGAAATGGGCTTAACTTTTCAAGGAAAAAGTGTCTGAAGTTGAAACTTTCAGGATTTCATAGATACCTCCAGTACTCTTTGCAGTAAAAATTTCAGCCAAATCCGTGTCGGTCACCTTTGCCCCTAAAAATAAAAAGATTCCATGACCCCCGACCTGTCGGAATTGACTTTCTAGACCATAGTAAGAAATGGGCTTAACTTTTCAAGGAGGAAGTCTCTGAAGTTGAAACTTTCAGGATTTCATAGATACCCCCAGTACTCTTTGCAGTAAAAATTTCAGCCAAATCCGTGTCGGTCACCTTTGCCCCCAAAAATAAAAAAATTTCATGACCCCGGACCTGTCGGAATTGACTTTCTAGACCATAGTAAGAAATGGGCCTAACTTTTCAAGGAGGAAGTCTCTGAAGTTGAAACTTTCAGGATTTCATAGATACTTCCAGTACTCTTTGCAGTAAAAATTTCAGCCAAATCCGTGTCGGTCACCTTTGCCCCCAAAAATAAAAAAATTTCATGACCCCGGACCTGTCGGAATTGACTTTCTAGACCATAGTAAGAAACGGGCCTAACTTTTCAAGGAGGAAGTCTCTGAAGTTGAAACTTTCATGATTTCATAGATACCTCCAGTACTCTTTGCAGTAAAAATTTCAGCCAAATCCGTGTCGGTCACCTTTGCCCCAAAAAATAAAAAAATTCCATGACCCCGGACCTGTCGGAATTGACTTTCTAGATGAAAGTAAGAAATGGGCCTAACTTTTCAAGGAGGAAGTCTCTGAAGTTGAAACTTTCAGGATTTCATAGATACCTCCAGTACTCTTTGAAGTAAAAATTTCAGCCAAATCCGTGTCGGTCACCTTTGCCCCAAAAAATAAAAAAATTCCATGACCCCGGACCTGTCGGAATTGACTTTCTAGATGAAAGTAAGAAATGGGCCTAACTTTTCAAGGAGGAAGTCTCTGAAGTTAAAACTTTCAGGATATCATAGATACCTCCAGTACTCTTTGCAGTAAAAATTTCAGCCAAATCCGTGTCGGTCACCTTTGCCCCCCAAAAGCACAAAATTTCATGACCGCGGACCTGTCGGAATTGACTTTCTAGACCATAGTAAGAAATGGGCCTAACTTTTCAAGGAGGAAGTCTCTGAAGTTGAAACTTTCAGGATTTCGTAGATACCTTCAGTACTCTTTGCAGTAAAAATTTCAGCCAAATCCGTGTCGGTCACCTTTGCCCCAAAAAATAAAAAAATTCCATGACCCCGGACCTGTCGGAATTTACTTTATAGATGAAAGTAAGAAATGGGCCTAACTTTTCAAGGAGGAAGTCTCTGAAGTTAAAACTTTCAGGATATCATAGATACCTCCAGTACTCTTTGCAGTAGAGATTTCAGCCAAATCCGTGTCGGTCACCTTTGCCCCCAAAAATAAAAAATTTCATGACCCCGGACCTGTCGGAATTGACTTTCTAGACCATAGTAAGAAATGGGCCTAACTTTTCAAGTAGGAAGTCTCTGAAGTTGAAACTTTCATGATTTCATAGATACCTCCAGTACTCTTTGCAGTAAAAATTTCAGCCAAATCCGTGTCGGTCACCTTTGCCCACCAAAATAAAAAAATTTCATTACCCGGGACCTGTCGGAATTGACTTTCTAGACCATAGTAAGAAATGGGCCTAACTTTTCAAGGAGGAAGTCTCTGAAGTTGAAACTTTCAGGATTTCATAGATACTTCCAGTACTCTTTGCAGTAAAAATTTCAGCCAAATCCGTGTCGGTCACCTTTGCCCCCAAAAATAAAAAAATTTCATGACCCCGGACCTGTCGGAATTGACTTTCTAGACCATAGTAAGAAATGGGGCTAACTTTTCAAGGAGGAAGTCTCTGAAGTTGAAACTTTCAGGATTTCATAGATACCTCCAGTACTTTTTGCAGTAAAAATTTCAGCCAAATCCGTGTCGGTCACCTTTGCCCCAAAAAATAAAAAAATTCCATGACCCCGGACCTGTCGGAATTGACTTTCTAGATGAAAGTAAGAAATGGGCCTAACTTTTCAAGGAGGAAGTCTCTGAAGTTAAAACTTTCAGGATATCATAGATACCTCCAGTACTCTTTGCAGTAAAAATTTCAGCCAAATCCGTGTCGGTCACCTTTGCCCCCCAAAAGCACAAAATTTCATGACCGCGGACCTGTCGGAATTGACTTTCTAGACCATAGTAAGAAATGGGCCTAACTTTTCAAGGAGGAAGTCTCTGAAGTTGAAACTTTCAGGATTTCGTAGATACCTTCAGTACTCTTTGCAGTAAAAATTTCAGCCAAATCCGTGTCGGTCACCTTTGCCCCAAAAAATAAAAAAATTCCATAACCCCGGACCTGTCGGAATTTACTTTATAGATGAAAGTAAGAAATGGGCCTAACTTTTCAAGGAGGAAGTCTCTGAAGTTAAAACTTTCAGGATATCATAGATACCTCCAGTACTCTTTGCAGTAGAGATTTCAGCCAAATCCGTGTCGGTCACCTTTGCCCCCAAAAATAAAACATTTCATGACCCCGGACCTGTCGGAATTGACTTTCTAGATGAAAGTAAGAAATGGGCCTAACTTTTCAAGGAGGAAGTCTCTGAAGTTAAAACTTTCAGGATATCATAGATACCTCCAGTACTCTTTGCAGTAAAAATTTCAGCCAAATCCGTGTCGGTCACCTTTGCCCCCCAAAAGCACAAAATTTCATGACCGCGGACCTGTCGGAATTGACTTTCTAGACCATAGTAAGAAATGGGCCTAACTTTTCAAGGAGGAAGTCTCTGAAGTTGAAACTTTCAGGATTTCGTAGATACCTCCAGTACTCTTTGCAGTAAAAATTTCAGCCAAATCCGTGTCGGTCACCTTTGCCCCAAAAAATAAAAAAATTCCATGACCCCGGACCTGTCGGAATTTACTTTATAGATGAAAGTAAGAAATGGGCCTAACTTTTCAAGGAGGAAGTCTCTGAAGTTAAAACTTTCAGGATATCATAGATACCTCCAGTACTCTTTGCAGTAGAGATTTCAGCCAAATCCGTGTCGGTCACCTTTGCCCCCAAAAATAAAACATTTCATGACCCCGGACCTGTCGGAATTGACTTTCTAGACCATAGTAAGAAATGGGCCTAACTTTTCAAGGAGGAAGTCTCTGAAGTTAAAACTTTCAGGATATCATAGATACCTCCAGTACTCTTTGCAGTAGAGATTTCAGCCAAATCCGTGTCGGTCGCCTTTTCCCCCCAAAATAAAAAAATTCCATGACCCCGGACCTGTCGGAATAGACTTTCTAGATCATAGTAAGAAATGGGCCTAACTTTTCAAGGAGAAAGTGTCTGAAGTTGAAACTTTCATGATTTCATAGATACCTCCAGTACTCTTTGCAGTAAAAATTTCAGCCAAATCCGTGTCGGTCACCTTTGCCCCCAAAAATAAAAAATTTCATGACCCCGGACCTGTCGGAATTGACTTTCTAGACCATAGTAAGAAATGGGCCTAACTTTTCAAGGAGGAAGTCTCTGAAGTTGAAACTTTCATGATTTCATAGATACCTCCAGTACTCTTTGCAGTAAAAATTTCAGCCAAATCCGTGTCGGTCACCTTTGCCTCCAAAAATAAAAAAATTTCATGACCCCGGACCTGTTGGAATTTACTTTTTAGATGAAAGTAAGAAATGGGCTTAACTTTTCAAGGAGAAAGTGTCTGAAGTTGAAACTTTCAGGATTTCATAGATACCTCCAGTACTCTTTGCAGTAAAAATTTCAGCCAAATCCGTGTCGGTCACCTTTGCCCCTAAAAATAAAAAGATTCCATGACCCCCGACCTGTCGGAATTGACTTTCTAGACCATAGTAAGAAATGGGCTTAACTTTTCAAGGAGGAAGTCTCTGAAGTTGAAACTTTCAGGATTTCATAGATACCCCCAGTACTCTTTGCAGTAAAAATTTCAGCCAAATCCGTGTCGGTCACCTTTGCCTCCAAAAATAAAAAAATTTCATGACCCCGGACCTGTTGGAATTTACTTTTTAGATGAAAGTAAGAAATGGGCTTAACTTTTCAAGGAAAAAGTGTCTGAAGTTGAAACTTTCAGGATTTCATAGATACCTCCAGTACTCTTTGCAGTAAAAATTTCAGCCAAATCCGTGTCGGTCACCTTTGCCCCCCAAAAGCACAAAATTTCATGACCGCGGACCTGTCGGAATTGACTTTCTAGACCATAGTAAGAAATGGGCTTAACTTTTCAAGGAGGAAGTCTCTGAAGTTGAAACTTTCAGGATTTCATAGATACCCCCAGTACTCTTTGCAGTAAAAATTTCAGCCAAATCCGTGTCGGTCACCTTTGCCCCCAAAAATAAAAAAATTTCATGACCCCGGACCTGTCGGAATTGACTTTCTAGACCATAGTAAGAAATGGGCCTAACTTTTCAAGGAGGAAGTCTCTGAAGTTGAAACTTTCAGGATTTCATAGATACTTCCAGTACTCTTTGCAGTAAAAATTTCAGCCAAATCCGTGTCGGTCACCTTTGCCCCCCAAAATAAAAAAATTTCATGACCCCGGACCTGTCGGAATTAACTTTCTAGACCATAGTAAGAAACGGGCCTAACTTTTCAAGGAGGAAGTCTCTGAAGTTGAAACTTTCATGATTTCATAGATACCTCCAGTACTCTTTGCAGTAAAAATTTCAGCCAAATCCGTGTCGGTCACCTTTGCCCCAAAAAATAAAAAAATTCCATGACCCCGGACCTGTCGGAATTGACTTTCTAGATGAAAGTAAGAAATGGGCCTAACTTTTCAAGGAGGAAGTCTCTGAAGTTGAAACTTTCAGGATTTCATAGATACCTCCAGTACTCTTTGAAGTAAAAATTTCAGCCAAATCCGTGTCGGTCACCTTTGCCCCAAAAAATAAAAAAATTCCATGACCCCGGACCTGTCGGAATTGACTTTCTAGATGAAAGTAAGAAATGGGCCTAACTTTTCAAGGAGGAAGTCTCTGAAGTTAAAACTTTCAGGATATCATAGATACCTCCAGTACTCTTTGCAGTAAAAATTTCAGCCAAATCCGTGTCGGTCACCTTTGCCCCCCAAAAGCACAAAATTTCATGACCGCGGACCTGTCGGAATTGACTTTCTAGACCATAGTAAGAAATGGGCCTAACTTTTCAAGGAGGAAGTCTCTGAAGTTGAAACTTTCAGGATTTTGTAGATACCTTCAGTACTCTTTGCAGTAAAAATTTCAGCCAAATCCGTGTCGGTCACCTTTGCCCCCAAAAATAAAAAAATTCCATGCCCCCGGACCTGTCGGATATTACTTTCTAGATGAAAGTAAGAAATGGGCCTAACTTTTCAAGGAGGAAGTCTCTGAAGTTGAAACTTTCAGGATTTCATAGATACCTCCAGTACTCTTTGCAGTAGAGATTTCAGCCAAATCCGTGTCGGTCACCTTTGCCCCCAAAAATAAAACATTTCATGACCCCGGACCTGTCGGAATTGACTTTCTAGACCATAGTAAGAAATGGGCCTAACTTTTCAAGGAGGAAGTCTCTGAAGTTGAAACTTTCATGATTTCATAGATACCTCCAGTACTCTTTGCAGTAAAAATTTCAGCCAAATCCGTGTCGGTCACCTTTGCCCACCAAAATAAAAAATTTCATTACCCCGGACCTGTCGGAATTGACTTTCTAGACCATAGTAAGAAATGGGCCTAACTTTTCAAGGAGGAAGTCTCTGAAGTTGAAACTTTCAGGATTTCATAGATACTTCCAGTACTCTTTGCAGTAAAAATTTCAGCCAAATCCGTGTCGGTCACCTTTGCCCCCAAAAATAAAAAAATTTCATGACCCCGGACCTGTCGGAATTGACTTTCTAGACCATAGTAAGAAATGGGGCTAACTTTTCAAGGAGGAAGTCTCTGAAGTTGAAACTTTCAGGATTTCATAGATACCTCCAGTACTTTTTGCAGTAAAAATTTCAGCCAAATCCGTGTCGGTCACCTTTGCCCCAAAAAATAAAAAAATTCCATGACCCCGGACCTGTCGGAATTGACTTTCTAGATGAAAGTAAGAAATGGGCCTAACTTTTCAAGGAGGAAGTCTCTGAAGTTGAAACTTTCAGGATTTCATAGATACCTCCAGTACTCTTTGCAGTAAAAATTTCAGCCAAATCCGTGTCGGTCACCTTTGCCCCCAAAAATAAAAAAATTTCATGACCCCGGACCTGTCGGAATTGACTTTCTAGACCATAGTAAGAAACGGGCCTAACTTTTCAAGGAGGAAGTCTCTGAAGTTGAAACTTTCATGATTTCATAGATACCTCCAGTACTCTTTGCAGTAAAAATTTCAGCCAAATCCGTGTCGGTCACCTTTGCCCCCAAAAATAAAAAAATTCCATGACCCCGGACCTGTCGGAATTGACTTTCTAGATGAAAGTAAGAAATGGGCCTAACTTTTCAAGGAGGAAGTCTCTGAAGTTGAAACTTTCAGGATTTCATAGATACCTCCAGTACTCTTTGCAGTAAAAATTTCAGCCAAATCCGTGTCGGTCACCTTTGCCCCCAAAAAATAAAAAAATTCCATGACCCCGACCTGTCGGAATTGACTTTCTAGATGAAAGTAAGAAATGGGCCTAACTTTTCAAGGAGGAAGTCTCTGAAGTTAAAACTTTCAGGATATCATAGATACCTCCAGTACTCTTTGCAGTAAAAATTTCAGCCAAATCCGTGTCGGTCACCTTTGCCCCCCAAAAGCACAAAATTTCATGACCGCGGACCTGTCGGAATTGACTTTTTTAGACCATAGTAAGAAATGGGCCTAACTTTTCAAGGAGGAAGTCTCTGAAGTTGAAACTTTCAGGATTTCGTAGATACCTTCAGTACTCTTTGCAGTAAAAATTTCAGCCAAATCCGTGTCGGTCACCTTTGCCCCAAAAAATAAAAAAATTCCATGACCCCGGACCTGTCGGAATTTACTTTATAGATGAAAGTAAGAAATGGGCCTAACTTTTCAAGGAGGAAGTCTCTGAAGTTAAAACTTTCAGGATATCATAGATACCTCCAGTACTCTTTGCAGTAGAGATTTCAGCCAAATCCGTGTCGGTCACCTTTGCCCCAAAAAATAAAAAATTTCATGACCCCGGACCTGTCGGAATTGACTTTCTAGACCATAGTAAGAAATGGGCCTAACTTTTCAAGGAGGAAGTCTCTGAAGTTGAAACTTTCATGATTTCATAGATACCTCCAGTACTCTTTGCAGTAAAAATTTCAGCCAAATCCGTGTCGGTCACCTTTGCCCCCAAAAATAAAAAAATTTCATGACCCCGGACCTGTCGGAATTGACTTTCTAGACCATAGTAAGAAATGGGCCTAACTTTTCAAGAGGGAAGTCTCTGAAGTTGAAACTTTCAGGATTTCATAGATACTTCCAGTACTCTTTGCAGTAAAAATTTCAGCCAAATCCGTGTCGGTCACCTTTGCCCCCAAAAATAAAAAAATTTCATGACCCCGGACCTGTCGGAATTAACTTTCTAGACCATAGTAAGAAACGGGCCTAACTTTTCAAGGAGGAAGTCTCTGAAGTTGAAACTTTCATGATTTCATAGATACCTCCAGTACTCTTTGCAGTAAAAATTTCAGCCAAATCCGTGTCGGTCACCTTTGCCCCAAAAAATAAAAAAATTCCATGACCCCGGACCTGTCGGAATTGACTTTCTAGATGAAAGTAAGAAATGGGCCTAACTTTTCAAGGAGGAAGTCTCTGAAGTTGAAACTTTCAGGATTTCGTAGATACCTCCAGTACTCTTTGCAGTAAAAATTTCAGCCAAATCCGTGTCGGTCACCTTTGCCCCAAAAAATAAAAAAATTCCATGACCCCGGACCTGTCGGAATTGACTTCATAGATGAAAGTAAGAAATGGGCCTAACTTTTCAAGGAGGAAGTCTCTGAAGTTAAAACTTTCAGGATATCATAGATACCTCCAGTACTCTTTGCAGTAAAAATTTCAGCCAAATCCGTGTCGGTCACCTTTGCCCCCCAAAAGCACAAAATTTCATGACCGCGGACCTGTCGGAATTGACTTTCTAGACCATAGTAAGAAATGGGCCTAACTTTTCAAGGAGGAAGTCTCTGAAGTTGAAACTTTCAGGATTTCGTAGATACCTTCAGTACTCTTTGCAGTAAAAATTTCAGCCAAATCCGTGTCGGTCACCTTTGCCCCAAAAAATAAAAAAATTCCATGACCCCGGACCTGTCGGAATTTACTTTATAGATGAAAGTAAGAAATGGGCCTAACTTTTCAAGGAGGAAGTCTCTGAAGTTAAAACTTTCAGGATATCATAGATACCTCCAGTACTCTTTGCAGTAGAGATTTCAGCCAAATCCGTGTCGGTCACCTTTGCCCCCAAAAATAAAACATTTCATGACCCCGGACCTGTCGGAATTGACTTTCTAGACCATAGTAAGAAATGGGCCTAACTTTTCAAGGAGGAAGTCTCTGAAGTTGAAACTTTCATGATTTCATAGATACCTCCAGTACTCTTTGCAGTAAAAATTTCAGCCAAATCCGTGTCGGTCACCTTTGCCCACCAAAATAAAAAAATTTCATTACCCCGGACCTGTCGGAATTGACTTTCTAGACCATAGTAAGAAATGGGCCTAACTTTTCAAGGAGGAAGTCTCTGAAGTTGAAACTTTCAGGATTTCATAGATACTTCCAGTACTCTTTGCAGTAAAAATTTCAGCCAAATCCGTGTCGGTCACCTTTGCCCCAAAAAATAAAAAAATTCCATGACCCCGGACCTGTCGGAATTGACTTTCTAAATGAAAGTAAGAAACAGGCCTAACTTTCAAGGAGGAAGTCTCTGAAGTTAAAACTTTCAGGATATCATAGATACCTCCAGTACTCTTTGCAGTAAAAATTTCAGCCAAATCCGTGTCGGTCACCTTTGCCCCCCAAAAGCACAAAATTTCATGACCGCGGACCTGTCGGAATTGACTTTCTAGACCATAGTAAGAAATGGGCCTAACTTTTCAAGGAGGAAGTCTCTGAAGTTGAAACTTTCAGGATTTCGTAGATACCTTCAGTACTCTTTGCAGTAAAAATTTCAGCCAAATCCGTGTCGGTCACCTTTGCCCCAAAAAATAAAAAAATTCCATGACCCCGGACCTGTCGGAATTTACTTTATAGATGAAAGTAAGAAATGGGCCTAACTTTTCAAGGAGGAAGTCTCTGAAGTTAAAACTTTCAGGATATCATAGATACCTCCAGTACTCTTTGCAGTAGAGATTTCAGCCAAATCCGTGTCGGTCACCTTTGCCCCCAAAAATAAAACATTTCATGACCCCGGACCTGTCGGAATTGACTTTCTAGACCATAGTAAGAAATGGGCCTAACTTTTCAAGGAGGAAGTCTCTGAAGTTGAAACTTTCATGATTTCATAGATACCTCCAGTACTCTTTGCAGTAAAAATTTCAGCCAAATCCGTGTCGGTCACCTTTGCCCACCAAAATAAAAAAATTTCATTACCCCGGACCTGTCGGAATTGACTTTCTAGACCATAGTAAGAAATGGGCCTAACTTTTCAAGGAGGAAGTCTCTGAAGTTGAAACTTTCAGGATTTCATAGATACTTCCAGTACTCTTTGCAGTAAAAATTTCAGCCAAATCCGTGTCGGTCACCTTTGCCCCCAAAAATAAAAAAATTTCATGACCCCGGACCTGTCGGAATTGACTTTCTAGACCATAGTAAGAAATGGGGCTAACTTTTCAAGGAGGAAGTCTCTGAAGTTGAAACTTTCAGGATTTCATAGATACCTCCAGTACTTTTTCAGTAAAAATTTCAGCCAAATCCGTGTCGGTCACCTTTGCCCCTAAAAAATGAAAAAATTTCATAACCCCGGACCTGTCGGAATTGACTTTCTAGATGAAAGTAAGAAATGGGCCTAACTTTTCAAGGAGGAAGTCTCTGAAGTTAAAACTTTCAGGATATCATAGATACCTCCAGTACTCTTTGCAGTAAAAATTTCAGCCAAATCCGTGTCGGTCACCTTTGCCCCCCAAAAGCACAAAATTTCATGACCGCGGACCTGTCGGAATTGACTTTCTAGACCATAGTAAGAAATGGGCCTAACTTTTCAAGGAGGAAGTCTCTGAAGTTGAAACTTTCAGGATTTCGTAGATACCTTCAGTACTCTTTGCAGTAAAAATTTCAGCCAAATCCGTGTCGGTCACCTTTGCCCCAAAAAATAAAAAAAATTCCATGACCCCGGACCTGTCGGAATTTACTTTATAGATGAAAGTAAGAAATGGGCCTAACTTTTCAAGGAGGAAGTCTCTGAAGTTAAAACTTTCAGGATATCATAGATACCTCCAGTACTCTTTGCAGTAGAGATTTCAGCCAAATCCGTGTCGGTCACCTTTGCCCCCAAAAATAAAACATTTCATGACCCCGGACCTGTCGGAATTGACTTTCTAGATGAAAGTAAGAAATGGGCCTAACTTTTCAAGGAGGAAGTCTCTGAAGTTGAAACTTTCAGGATATCATAGATACCTTCAGTACTCTTTGCAGTAAAAATTTCAGCCAAATCCGTGTCGGTCACCTTTGCCCCCCAAAAGCACAAAATTTCATGACCGCGGACCTGTCGGAATTGACTTTCTAGACCATAGTAAGAAATGGGCCTAACTTTTCAAGGAGGAAGTCTCTGAAGTTGAAACTTTCAGGATTTCGTAGATACCTTCAGTACTCTTTGCAGTAAAAATTTCAGCCAAATCCGTGTCGGTCACCTTTGCCCCAAAAAATTAAAAAAATTCCATGACCCCGGACCTGTCGGAATTTACTTTATAGATGAAAGTAAGAAATGGGCCTAACTTTTCAAGGAGGAAGTCTCTGAAGTTAAAACTTTCAGGATATCATAGATACCTCCAGTACTCTTTGCAGTAGAGATTTCAGCCAAATCCGTGTCGGTCACCTTTGCCCCCAAAAATAAAACATTTCATGACCCCGGACCTGTCGGAATTGACTTTCTAGACCATAGTAAGAAATGGGCCTAACTTTTCAAGGAGGAAGTCTCTGAAGTTAAAACTTTCAGGATATCATAGATACCTCCAGTACTCTTTGCAGTAGAGATTTCAGCCAAATCCGTGTCGGTCGCCTTTTCCCCCAAAAATAAAAAAATTCCATGACCTCGGACCTGTCGGAATAGACTTTCTAGATCATAGTAAGAAATGGGCCTAACTTTTCAAGGAGGAAGTCTCTGAAGTTGAAACTTTCAGGATTTCATAGATACCTCCAGTACTCTTTGCAGTAAAAATTTCAGCCAAATCCGTGTCGGTCACCTTTGCCCCCCAAAAATAAAAAAATTTCATGACCCCGGACCTGTCGGAATTGACTTTCTAGACCATAGTAAGAAATGGGCCTAACTTTTCAAGGAGGAAGTCTCTGAAGTTGAAACTTTCATGATTTCATAGATACCTCCAGTACTCTTTGCAGTAAAAATTTCAGCCAAATCCGTGTCGGTCACCTTTGCCTCCAAAAATAAAAAAATTTCATGACCCCGGACCTGTTGGAATTTACTTTTTAGATGAAAGTAAGAAATGGGCTTAACTTTTCAAGGAGAAAGTGTCTGAAGTTGAAACTTTCAGGATTTCATAGATACCTTCAGTACTCTTTGCAGTAAAAATTTCAGCCAAATCCGTGTCGGTCACCTTTGCCCCCCAAAAGCACAAAATTTCATGACCGCGGACCTGTCGGAATTGACTTTCTAGACCATAGTAAGAAATGGGCCTAACTTTTCAAGGAGGAAGTCTCTGAAGTTGAAACTTTCAGGATTTCGTAGATACCTCCAGTACTCTTTGCAGTAAAAATTTCAGCCAAATCCGTGTCGGTCACCTTTGCCCCAAAAAATAAAAAAATTCCATGACCCCGGACCTGTCGGAATTTACTTTATAGATGAAAGTAAGAAATGGGCCTAACTTTTCAAGGAGGAAGTCTCTGAAGTTAAAACTTTCAGGATATCATAGATACCTCCAGTACTCTTTGCAGTAGAGATTTCAGCCAAATCCGTGTCGGTCACCTTTGCCCCCAAAAATAAAACATTTCATGACCCCGGACCTGTCGGAATTGACTTTCTAGACCATAGTAAGAAATGGGCCTAACTTTTCAAGGAGGAAGTCTCTGAAGTTAAAACTTTCAGGATATCATAGATACCTCCAGTACTCTTTGCAGTAGAGATTTCAGCCAAATCCGTGTCGGTCGCCTTTTCCCCCAAAAATAAAAAAATTCCATGACCTCGGACCTGTCGGAATAGACTTTCTAGATCATAGTAAGAAATGGGCCTAACTTTTCAAGGAGGAAGTCTCTGAAGTTGAAACTTTCAGGATTTCATAGATACCTCCAGTACTCTTTGCAGTAAAAATTTCAGCCAAATCCGTGTCGGTCACCTCTGCCCCCCAAAAGCACAAAATTTCATGACCGCGGACCTGTCGGAATTTACTTTCTAGACCATAGTAAGAAATGGGCCTAACTTTTCAAGGAGGAAGTCTCTGAAGTTGAAACTTTAAGGATTTCGTAGATACCTTCAGTACTCTTTGCAGTAAAAATTTCAGCCAAATCCGTGTCGGTCACCTTTGCCCCAAAAAATAAAAAAATTCCATGACCCCGGACCTGTCGGAATTGACTTTCTAGATGAAAGTAAGAAATGGGCCTAACTTTTCAAGGAGGAAGTCTCTGAAGTTAAAACTTTCAGGATATCATAGATACCTCCAGTACTCTTTGCAGTAGAGATTTCAGCCAAATCCGTGTCGGTCACCTTTGCCCCCAAAAATAAAACATTTCATGACCCCGGACCTGTCGGAATTGACTTTCTAGACCATAGTAAGAAATGGGCCTAACTTTTCAAGGAGGAAGTCTCTGAAGTTGAAACTTTCAGGATTTCGTAGATACCTTCAGTACTCTTTGCAGTAAAAATTTCAGCCAAATCCGTGTCGGTCACCTTTGCCCCAAAAAATAAAAAAATTCCTTGACCCCGGACCTGTCGGAATTGACTTTATAGATGAAAGTAAGAAATGGGCCTAACTTTTCAAGGAGGAAGTCTCTGAAGTTAAAACTTTCAGGATATCATAGATACCTCCAGTACTCTTTGCAGTAGAGATTTCAGCCAAATCCGTGTCGGTCACCTTTGCCCCCAAAAATAAAACATTTCATGACCCCGGACCTGTCGGAATTGACTTTCTAGACCATAGTAAGAAATGGGCCTAACTTTTCAAGGAGGAAGTCTCTGAAGTTGAAACTTTCATGATTTCATAGATACCTCCAGTACTCTTTGCAGTAAAAATTTCAGCCAAATCCGTGTCGGTCACCTTTGCCCCCAAAAATAAAAAAATTTCATGACCCCGGACCTGTCGGAATTGACTTTCTAGACCATAGTAAGAAATGGGCCTAACTTTTCAAGGAGGAAGTCTCTGAAGTTGAAACTTTCAGGATTTCATAGATACTTCCAGTACTTTTTGCAGTAAAAATTTCAGCCAAATCCGTGTCGGTCACCTTTGCCCCCAAAAATAAAAAAATTTCATGACCCCGGACCTGTCGGAATTGACTTTCTAGACCATAGTAAGAAACGGGCCTAACTTTTCAAGGAGGAAGTCTCTGAAGTTGAAACTTTCAGGATTTCATAGATACCTCCAGTACTTTTTGCAGTAAAAATTTCAGCCAAATCCGTGTCGGTCACCTTTGCCCCAAAAAATAAAAAAATTCCATGACCCCGGACCTGTCGGAATTGACTTTCTAGATGAAAGTAAGAAATGGGCCTAACTTTTCAAGGAGGAAGTCTCTGAAGTTAAAACTTTCAGGATATCATAGATACCTCCAGTACTCTTTGCAGTAAAAATTTCAGCCAAATCCGTGTCGGTCACCTTTGCCCCCCAAAAGCACAAAATTTCATGACCGCGGACCTGTCGGAATTGACTTTCTAGACCATAGTAAGAAATGGGCCTAACTTTTCAAGGAGGAAGTCTCTGAAGTTGAAACTTTCAGGATTTCGTAGATACCTTCAGTACTCTTTGCAGTAAAAATTTCAGCCAAATCCGTGTCGGTCACCTTTGCCCCAAAAAATAAAAAAATTCCATGACCCCGGACCTGTCGGAATTTACTTCATAGATGAAAGTAAGAAATGGGCCTAACTTTTCAAGGAGGAAGTCTCTGAAGTTAAAACTTTCAGGATATCATAGATACCTCCAGTACTCTTTGCAGTAGAGATTTCAGCCAAATCCGTGTCGGTCACCTTTGCCCCCAAAAATAAAACATTTCATGACCCCGGACCTGTCGGAATTGACTTTCTAGACCATAGTAAGAAATGGGCCTAACTTTTCAAGGAGGAAGTCTCTGAAGTTGAAACTTTCAGGATTTCATAGATACTTCCAGTACTTTTTGCAGTAAAAATTTCAGCCAAATCCGTGTCGGTCACCTTTGCCCCCAAAAATAAAAATATTTCATGACCCCGGACCTGTCGGAATTGACTTTCTAGACCATAGTAAGAAACGGGCCTAACTTTTCAAGGAGGAAGTCTCTGAAGTTGAAACTTTAAGGATTTCATAGATACCTCCAGTACTTTTTGCAGTAAAAATTTCAGCCAAATCCGTGTCGGTCGCCTTTGCCCCAAAAAATAAAAAAATTCCATGACCCTGGACCTGTCGGAATTGACTTTCTAGATGAAAGTAAGAAATGGGCCTAACTTTTCAAGGAGGAAGTCTCTGAAGTTAAAACTTTCAGGATATCATAGATACCTCCAGTACTCTTTGCAGTAAAAATTTCAGCCAAATCCGTGTCGGTCACCTTTGCCCCCCAAAAGCACAAAATTTCATGACCGCGGACCTGTCGGAATTGACTTTCTAGACCATAGTAAGAAATGGGCCTAACTTTTCAAGGAGGAAGTCTCTGAAGTTGAAACTTTCAGGATTTCGTAGATACCTTCAGTACTCTTTGCAGTAAAAATTTCAGCCAAATCCGTGTCGGTCACCTTTGCCCCAAAAAATAAAAAAATTCCATGACCCCGGACCTGTCGGAATTTACTTTATAGATGAAAGTAAGAAATGGGCCTAACTTTTCAAGGAGGAAGTCTCTGAAGTTAAAACATAGATACCTCCAGTACTCTTTGCAGTAGAGATTTCAGCCAAATCCGTGTCGGTCACCT
The DNA here is from genome assembly GCF_054643075.1 of Acanthaster planci. Lineage (NCBI taxonomy): Eukaryota > Metazoa > Echinodermata > Asteroidea > Valvatida > Acanthasteridae > Acanthaster > Acanthaster planci. The sequence goes on along the minus strand of NC_141778.1, from coordinate 21,375,688 downwards.
TTGCCCCCAAAAATAAAACATTTCATGACCCCGGACCTGTCGGAATTGACTTTCTAGACCATAGTAAGAAATGGGCCTAACTTTTCAAGGAGGAATTCTCTGAAGTTGAAACTCTCAGGATTTCATAGATACCTCCAGTACTCTTTGCAGTAGAGATTTCAGCCAAATCTGTGACGGTCGCCTTTGCCCCCAAAAATCAAAAAATTTCATGACCCCGGACCTGTCGGAATTGACTTTCTAGATCATAGTAAAAAATGGGCCTAACTTTTCAAGGAGGAAGTCTCTGAAGTTGAAACTTTCAGGATTTCATAGATACCTCCAGTACTCTTTGCAGTAAAAATTTCAGCCAAATCCGTGTCGGTCACCTTTGCCCCCAAAAATAAAAAATTTCATGACCCCGGACCTGTCGGAATTGACTTTCTAGACCATAGTAAGAAATGGGCCTAACTTTTCAAGGAGGAATTCTCTGAAGTTGAAACTTTCAGGATATCATAGATACCTCCAGTACTCTTTGCAGTAAAAATTTCAGCCAAATCCGTGTCGGTCACCTTTGCCCCCCAAAAGCACAAAATTTCATGACCGCGGACCTGTCGGAATTGACTTTCTAGACCATAGTAAGAAATGGGCCTAACTTTTCAAGGAGGAATTCTCTGAAGTTGAAACTCTCAGGATTTCATAGATACCTCCAGTACTCTTTGCAGTAGAGATTTCAGCCAAATCCGTGTCAGTCGCCTTTTCCCCCAAAATAAAAAAATTCCATGACCCCGGACCTGTCGGAATTTACTTTATAGATGAAAGTAAGAAATGGGCCTAACTTTTCAAGGAGGAAGTCTCTGAAGTTAAAACTTTCAGGATATCATAGATACCTCCAGTACTCTTTGCAGTAAAAATTTCAGCCAAATCCGTGTCGGTCACCTTTGCCCCCCAAAAGCACAGAATTTCATGACCGCGGACCTGTCGGAATTGACTTTCTAGACCATAGTAAGAAATGGGCCTAACTTTTCAAGGAGGAAGTCTCTGAAGTTGAAACTTTCAGGATTTCGTAGATACCTTCAGTACTCTTTGCAGTAAAAATTTCAGCCAAATCCGTGTCGGTCACCTTTGCCCCCAAAAATAAAAAAATTCCATGACCCCGGACCTGTCGGAATTTACTTTATAGATGAAAGTAAGAAATGGGCCTAACTTTTCAAGGAGGAAGTCTCTGAAGTTAAAACTTTCAGGATATCATAGATACCTCCAGTACTCTTTGCAGTAGAGATTTCAGCCAAATCCGTGTCGGTCACCTTTGCCCCCCCAAAAAAAACATTTCATGACCCCGGACCTGTCGGAATTGACTTTCTAGACCATAGTAAGAAATGGGCCTAACTTTTCAAGGAGGAAGTCTCTGAAGTTGAAACTTTCATGATTTCATAGATACCTCCAGTACTCTTTGCAGTAAAAATTTCAGCCAAATCCGTGTCGGTCACCTTTGCCTCCAAAAATAAAAAAATTTCATGACCCCGGACCTGTTGGAATTTACTTTCTAGATCATAGTAAGAAATTGGCCTAACTTTTCAAGGAGAAAGTGTCTGAAGTTAAAACTTTCAGGATATCATAGATACCTCCAGTACTCTTTGCAGTAAAAATTTCAGCCAAATCCGTGACGGTCACCTTTGCCCCCCAAAAGCACAAAATTTCATGACCGCGGACCTGTCGGAATTGACTTTCTAGACCATAGTAAGAAATGGGCCTAACTTTTCAAGGAGGAATTCTCTGAAGTTGAAACTCTCAGGATTTCATAGATACCTCCAGTACTCTTTGCAGTAAAAATTTCAGCCAAATCCGTGTCGGTCACCTTTGCCCCCAAAAATAAAACATTTCATGACCCCGGACCTGTCGGAATTGACTTTCTAGACCATAGTAAGAAATGGGCCTAACTTTTCAAGGAGGAAGTCTCTGAAGTTGAAACTTTCAGGATTTCGTACATACTTTCAGTACTCTTTGCAGTAAAAATTTAAGCCAAATCCGTGTCGGTTACCTTTGCCCCCAAAAATAAAAAAATTCCATGACCCCGGACCTGTCGGAATTTACTTTCTAGATGAAAGTAAGAAATGGGCCTAACTTTTCAAGGAGGAAGTCTCTGAAGTTAAAACTTTCAGGATATCATAGATACCACCAGTACTCTTTGCAGTAAAAATTTCAGCCAAATCCGTGTCGGTCACCTTTGCCCCCAAAAAGCACAAAATTTCATGACCGCGGACCTGTCGGAATTGACTTTCTAGACCATAGTAAGAAATGGGCCTAACTTTTCAAGGAGGAATTCTCTGAAGTTGAAACTCTCAGCATCTCATAGATACCACCAGTACTCTTTGCAGTGAAAATTTCAGCCAAATCCGTGTCGGTCACCTTTGCCCCCAAAAATAAAAAAATTTCATGACCCCGGACCTGTCGGAATTGACTTTCTTGGCAATACTAAAAAATGGGCCCTAACTTTTCAAGGAGGAAGTCTCTGAAGTTGAAACTTTCAGGATTTCATAGATACGTCCAGTACTCTTTGCAGTAAAAATTTCAGCCAAATCCGTGTCGGTCACCTTTGCCCCCAAAAATAAAAAATTTCATGACCCCGGACCTGTCGGAATTGACTTTCTAGACCATAGTAAGAAATGGGCCTAACTTTTCAAGGAGGAAGTCTCTGAAGTTGAAACTTTCATGATTTCATAGATACCTCCAGTACTCTTTGCAGTAAAAATTTCAGCCAAATCCGTGTCGGTCACCTTTGCCCCCAAAAATAAAAAAATTTCATGACCCCGGACCTGTTGGAATTTACTTTCTAGATGAAAGTAAGAAATGGGACTAACTTTTCAAGGAGAACGTGTCTGAAGTTAAAACTTTCAGGATTTCATAGATACCTCCAGTACTCTTTGCAGTAAAAATTTCAGCCAAATCCGTGTCGGTCACCTTTGCCCCCCAATAGCACAAAATTTCATGACCCCGGACCTGTCGGAATTGACTTTCTAGACCATAGTAAGAAATTGGCCTAACTTTTCAAGGAGGAATTCTTTGAAGTTGAAACTCTCAGGATTTCATAGATACCTCCAGTACTCTTTGCAGTAGAGATTTCAGCCAAATCCGTGTCGGTCACCTTTGCCCCCAAAAATAAAACATTTCATGACCCCGGACCTGTCGGAATTGACTTTCTAGACCATAGTAAGAAATGGGCCTAACTTTTCAAGGAGGAAGTCTCTGAAGTTAAAACTTTCAGGATATCATAGATACCTCCAGTACTCTTTGCAGTAGAGATTTCAGCCAAATCCGTGTCGGTCACCTTTGCCCCCCAAAAGCACAAAATTTCATGACCGAGACCTGTCGGAATTGACTTTCTAGACCATAGTAAGAAATGGGCCTAACTTTTCAAGGAGGAAGTCTCTGAAGTTGAAACTTTCAGGATTTCGTAGATACCTTCAGTACTCTTTGCAGTAAAAATTTCAGCCAAATCCGTGTCGGTCACCTTTGCCCCAAAAAATAAAAATATTCCATGACCCCGGACCTGTCGGAATTTACTTTATAGATGAAAGTAAGAAATGGGCCTAACTTTTCAAGGAGGAAGTCTCTGAAGTTAAAACTTTCAGGATATCATAGATACCTCCAGTACTCTTTGCAGTAGAGATTTCAGCCAAATCCGTGTCGGTCACCTTTGCCCCCAAAAATAAAAAATTTCATGACCCCGGACCTGTCGGAATTGACTTTCTAGACCATAGTAAGAAATGGGCCTAACTTTTCAAGGAGGAAGTCTCTGAAGTTGAAACTTTCAGGATTTCGTACATACCTCCAGTACTCTTTGCAGTAAAAATTTCAGCCAAATCCGTGTCGGTCACCTTTGCCCCTAAAAATAAAAAAATTCCATGACCCCCGACCTGTCGGAATTGACTTTCTAGACCATAGTAAGAAATGGGCCTAACTTTTCAAGGAGGAAGTCTCTGAAGTTGAAACTTTCATGATTTCATAGATACCTCCAGTACTCTTTGCAGTAAAAATTTCAGTCAAATCCGTGTCGGTCGCCTTTTCCCCCAAAAATAAAAAAATTCCATGACCCCGGACCTGTCAGAATTGACTTTCTAGATCATAGTAAGAAATTGGCCTAACTTTTCAAGGAGAAAGTGTCTGAAGTTAAAACTTTCAGGATATCATAGATACCTCCAGTACTCTTTGCAGTAAAAATTTCAGCCAAATCCGTGACGGTCACCTTTGCCCCCCAAAAGCACAAAATTTCATGACCGCGGACCTGTCGGAATTGACTTTCTAGACCATAGTAAGAAATGGGCCTAACTTTTCAAGGAGGAATTCTCTGAAGTTGAAACTCTCAGGATTTCATAGATACCTCCAGTACTCTTTGCAGTAAAAATTTCAGTCAAATCCGTGTCGGTCGCCTTTTCCCCCAAAAATAAAAAATTTCATGACCCCGGACCTGTCGGAATTGACTTTCTAGACCATAGTAAGAAATGGGCCTAACTTTTCAAGGAGGAAGTCTCTGAAGTTGAAACTTTCAGGATTTCGTACATACTTTCAGTACTCTTTGCAGTAAAAATTTCAGCCAAATCCGTGTCGGTTACCTTTGCCCCCAAAAATAAAAAAATTCCATGACCCCGGACCTGTCGGAATTTACTTTCTAGATGAAAGTAAGAAATGGGCCTAACTTTTCAAGGAGGAAGTCTCTGAAGTTAAAACTTTCAGGATATCATAGATACCACCAGTACTCTTTGCAGTAAAAATTTCAGCCAAATCCGTGTCGGTCACCTTTGCCCCCAAAAAGCACAAAATTTCATGACCGCGGACCTGTCGGAATTGACTTTCTAGACCATAGTAAGAAATGGGCCTAACTTTTCAAGGAGGAATTCTCTGAAGTTGAAACTCTCAGGATCTCATAGATACCACCAGTACTCTTTGCAGTAAAAATTTCAGCCAAATCCGTGTCGGTCACCTTTGCCCCCAAAAATAAAAAAATTCCATGACCCCGGACCTGTCGGAATTGACTTTCTTGGCAATACTAAAAAATGGGCCTAACTTTTCAAGGAGGAAGTCTCTGAAGTTGAAACTTTCAGGATTTCATAGATACGTCCAGTACTCTTTGCAGTAAAAATTTCAGCCAAATCCGTGTCGGTCACCTTTGCCCCCAAAAATAAAAAATTTCATGACCCCGGACCTGTCGGAATTGACTTTCTAGACCATAGTAAGAAATGGGCCTAACTTTTCAAGGAGGAAGTCTCTGAAGTTGAAACTTTCATGATTTCATAGATACCTCCAGTACTCTTTGCAGTAAAAATTTCAGCCAAATCCGTGTCGGTCACCTTTGCCCCCAAAAATAAAAAAATTTCATGACCCCGGACCTGTTGGAATTTACTTTCTAGATGAAAGTAAGAAATGGGACTAACTTTTCAAGGAGAACGTGTCTGAAGTTAAAACTTTCAGGATTTCATAGATACCTCCAGTACTCTTTGCAGTAAAAATTTCAGCCAAATCCGTGTCGGTCACCTTTGCCCCCCAATAGCACAAAATTTCATGACCGCGGACCTGTCGGAATTTACTTTATAGATGAAAGTAAGAAATGGGCCTAACTTTTCAAGGAGGAAGTCTCTGAAGTTAAAACTTTCAGGATATCATAGATACCTCCAGTACTCTTTGCAGTAGAGATTTCAGCCAAATCCGTGTCGGTCACCTTTGCCCCCAAAAATAAAAAATTTCATGACCCCGGACCTGTCGGAATTGACTTTCTAGACCATAGTAAGAAATGGGCCTAACTTTTCAAGGAGGAAGTCTCTGAAGTTGAAACTTTCAGGATTTCGTACATACCTCCAGTACTCTTTGCAGTAAAAATTTCAGCCAAATCCGTGTCGGTCACCTTTGCCCCTAAAAATAAAAAAATTCCATGACCCCCGACCTGTCGGAATTGACTTTCTAGACCATAGTAAGAAATGGGCCTAACTTTTCAAGGAGGAAGTCTCTGAAGTTGAAACTTTCATGATTTCATAGATACCTCCAGTACTCTTTGCAGTAAAAATTTCAGTCAAATCCGTGTCGGTCGCCTTTTCCCCAAAAAATAAAAAAAATTTCATGACCCCGGACCTGTCAGAATTGACTTTCTAGATCATAGTAAGAAATTGGCCTAACTTTTCAAGGAGAAAGTGTCTGAAGTTAAAACTTTCAGGATATCATAGATACCTCCAGTACTCTTTGCAGTAAAAATTTCAGCCGAATCCGTGACGGTCACCTTTGCCCCCCAAAAGCACAAAATTTCATGACCGCGGACCTGTCGGAATTGACTTTCTAGACCATAGTAAGAAATGGGCCTAACTTTTCAAGGAGGAATTCTCTGAAGTTGAAACTCTCAGGATTTCATAGATACCTCCAGTACTCTTTGCAGTAAAAATTTCAGCCAAATCCGTGTCGGTCACCTTTGCCCCCAAAAATAAAAAATTTCATGACCCCGGACCTGTCGGAATTGACTTTCTAGACCATAGTAAGAAATGGGCCTAACTTTTCAAGGAGGAAGTCTCTGAAGTTGAAACTTTCAGGATTTCGTACATACTTTCAGTACTCTTTGCAGTAAAAATTTCAGCCAAATCCGTGTCGGTTACCTTTGCCCCCAAAAATAAAAAAATTCCATGACCCCGGACCTGTCGGAATTTACTTTCTAGATGAAAGTAAGAAATGGGCCTAACTTTTCAAGGAGGAATTCTCTGAAGTTAAAACTCTCAGGATTTCATAGATACCTCCAGTACTCTTTGCAGTAGAGATTTCAGCCAAATCCGTGTCGGTCGCCTTTTCCCCCAAAAATAAAAAAATTCCATGACCCCAGACCTGTCGGAATAGACTTTCTAGATCATAGTAAGAAATGGGCCTAACTTTTCAAGGAGGAAGTCTCTGAAGTTAAAACTTTCATGATTTCATAGATACCTCCAGTACTCTTTGCAGTAAAAATTTCAGCCAAATCCGTGTCGGTCACCTTTGCCCCTAAAAATAAAAAGATTCCATGACCCCCGACCTGTCGGAATTGACTTTCTAGACCATAGTAAGAAATGGGCCTAACTTTTCAAGGAGGAAGTCTCTGAAGTTGAAACTTTCAGGATTTCAGAGATACCTCCAGTACTCTTTGCAGTAAAAATTTCAGCCAAATCCGTGTCGGTCACCTTTGCCCCCAAAAATAAAAAAATTTCATGACCCCGGACCTGTCGGAATTGACTTTCTAGACCATAGTAAGAAATGGGCCTAACTTTTCAAGGAGGAAGTCTCTGAAGTTAAAACTTTCAGGATATCATAGATACCTCCAGTACTCTTTGCAGTAAAAATTTCAGCCAAATCCGTGTCGGTCACCTTTGCCCCCCAAAAGCACAAAATTTCATGACCGAGACCTGTCGGAATTGACTTTCTAGACCATAGTAAGAAATGGGCCTAACTTTTCAAGGAGGAAGTCTCTGAAGTTGAAACTTTCAGGATTTCGTAGATACCTTCAGTACTCTTTGCAGTAAAAATTTCAGCCAAATCCGTGTCGGTCACCTTTGCCCCCAAAAATAAAAATATTCCATGACCCCGGACCTGTCGGAATTTACTTTCTAGATGAAAGTAAGAAATGGGCCTAACTTTTCAAGGAGGAAGTCTCTGAAGTTAAAACTTTCAGGATA